>NC_089598.1:51706629-51818027 GCF_019320115.1 Miscanthus floridulus | reverse complement strand
CGGTTACTATGGGAAGCATCCTCTGCTGGTGTCTTTCCTTAAGTAATGTCCCTAGTTAAATAGTAGAAGACATAGCTTACCCAAGTCAGAACTAGAGAACCTTAGTTTCCTCTCTACGCTCCAATTTATCTTAACCTTGTCACTACCCCTATTTAAGTTAGATTGTAGTTAGTCTCACATGTTTCCCTGTGGATACGATAGTTGAAATACTTTCGGGTGAAAGCTACAGCGATATCCATGCGCTTGCGGATTTATCTGTTTGCATTAAATATACCAACAAGCTTTCTGACACCAGTTGTTGTCATGCTACCTTTGTTTAAATGGCACTAGTTTAAACAAAGGTAGCATGAAAGCAACTGGTGCCATGACAAAGGTAGCATGACAGCAACTGGTGCTAATAGTCTAACACAATTGTGGTTATAGGCAGTCTTAGAGCAGAACAAGTGAAACCATGAAAAATTCAAGTACCACCAGGTTACAGGATCTCGCTCCTATGTTGCCCACCTACAAGCAAATGTAGGTGATGGTTGTGTTACTCTTTTTATATCAAACTAGATGATACTCTGCGTGTTGCTGTAGAAATTTTATAATGTTTTTTGATAAAATCTTATGGAGTTTTAAATATGTGGCTTTATGTTAGAAAATCATATTATAATATGGTTATGCCATCTTGAAATTTGTAGGACAACATAGAATTGATGATTTAAAGGACCGAGTTAAATGGAAAATTATCTTAGAAAAAAATTGCATGAATCATTGTTTTGTTTCTTCCTCGTAACTACTAAAACCCTAAAAGAGACAGAGATAGATCTGGTACTAAGTTTCTTTGTACACACAACAGAAAGACCATGCCCCGACAATCTGGAATAAAGGAATAGGAAAAGAAAGAGAGGAAATGGTTGAATGGCTAGGCCCATTCTTTCGAGTTCCTTCAAGCGAAGAAAATTTGCACCTCTTTCCTCTCGACTGCACGGACGAACTCGCATGGAACAAAATCCACAGTAGATCTCCAAACTCCTAATGAAATCTAGATGGCCTTTCAACTTCTAAGATCTTGGCAGTTTCAACCACGTATCTCCTCCCTAATCGATCTACCACATCCCCTCTAAATCGAGTCCAGCCACGAGCATCGACGGCGTGGGGGTGAGCCTGGCCACTCATGGAGGCAGCATGTGGGTGAGCGGGCCATGAGCATCAACAACGCATGGGTGACTAGGTGAGGCACGAGCGGTGTGCATCATCATGGTGCTGCTCTACTTCTTGTCATGCCAAGGGAGGTGCCGGCTCCTGCTGTGGTGGTGGATGTCATGGCGAGAAGGAGAAATAGTGTCGCATGGGTGAGCCTAGCCACAGGATTAGCAGCGCATGGGTGAGCCTGGTAAGCAGCAGCGACGCCCGCAAGTGAGGCATGAGCAGCATGTGTCATCAATGGTACCGCCCCTACTACTTTATGTCATCGCACCGAGGTAGGGGTGGCAGCACATGCTGTTGCGGTGGATGCAGGGACAATTCAGGTTTAATATGGCAGCTCATCGGTAGGAGAAATGGAGGAGGTAGACCAACAGACATGATGACTCTTCACTTCTTTAGTTCATAATTTTGGAAGTGGATTGTGGGCGCTGCCTAAGCTATGAACAGGTATGGGAAAGGATTGTTTAGCTCCTACATATTGATGTGTGGTTGTGGGACCCTCTAATGATGTGGCTTCACAAAATCACAGAGAAATTTGCTAGTGGGTTCTCCTATTGAGGTATAGATACGCAATGCCTTTTGTATCAACAAAAAGGCATGTGCAATTTTAACAGAAGGACAAAAAATAGGAAGGACGTAGGACATGATCAAGAAATGCTCGATGAAGAACATGATCGACCTCATAAAGATGTTGATGCAGTGGGAATCTACAACAACTTTCATACCAGTAGCAACATGGGACTAAGTGATGTTGCAAGAGAAGCAGTAGTAAGTACCTTCATTTGCTTTCCGTGAAATTTGCTGGAGCCATTGCCATAAAAGGAGAAGTAGGAGGAGCCTAAAGTGGTACCATCATTTTGACATTGTAACATTACAACAGTTAATATGTTATCTATGCTTTGTGCTTATGAATCTCTATCAGTAGTACTTGTAATGAACTAATCTCTTGGTTCTACAATTTAAGTCCTCTTGCACAATCTGTAACCTAATGTTTACTCCTTGGTTTTCGTAGGAAGCTATGAAAACTATATGAGCAGAACCTATTGCTGGTGTTGTTTACAAGGTCCTCTCCCAGGCCAGCTACAACACCTTTTCTTTAAAGAATATTGGTATCAAGACAAGCTGCTCTAGACTTCGGGAATGGCTTGCTGCTCAATAGAAAAGTTTAGCTGGCCTCACCGAACAAGTGGATCAACTGAATAGGAAGGCAAAAAACATTGAAATGGAGTTTGAGGAGTTCAAGAAATACAACAGGAGGAGTACAATATGCTCCATGAGCATATCATGCTCTTAAGCATGGGTAACTCTCAGTCTTATTGATGCAGTGAACATGTGGTTTGTTTGCTATTTTGATGTGAACTTGTGGCAGCTTGATATGTGAACTCTGTTAGTGGTTTACTGCTGAGCCAAACTATGATTATTTGATTTAGGTTCAATATAATTATGCATGTAGTCTTTTTGTGCAGCAATATAGATCTAAAATCATTTTTTCTGATGTAATGATTGGTGTGCACGTGGTAGATCCGGCATAAGCCACGTCATTGAATAAGAATCTAACACATGGATGAACCAGTGAATGACACATGTAAGTGTCAAGACAGGACACTGTGGGCCAATACGAACCTAATACATGGTACAAATCTATTATGCCTCATGGTCAAATCAAAAAAGACATGTGGGTAGCTCAGGGCATGACATATGGCCCAATAATACTGACACACAGACATATAGCATCGTGACATGTGGTCGAGTAAAAGAAATACACGTAGGGTATTGTGGTCATGCCACATGGACCAATAAAAAATACGACACATGGTCCAATGAAGAAGTGACACATGATACAACCGCAACACGACATGTGTGCCAATAGATTTGGAACAATGGGGACCCGACACGTGGTCTAGTAAGAACCTAAAATGGACAAGAACTAGAGATGGCCACGTTGTGCAATAAGAAGGTGACACATACTCGAACCATCTCCAATGCAATCGGCTATAGCATGTACACTAGAAAGCATCTCCAATGGAAGCACCCACCAGCATGGCTGCCCCTGCTGCGCATGCTAAAACACTTCTATGACGGTCAATTTTTCGTCATAGATCAAGCCACTTCTATGACGAATTTCTAGATTCATCATTGAAGTTCAAATATGACGTGACTTCTATCATGAACCGTTTTTCCTCATAAAACTAAAATTATGATGAATTTGGCTCCTTTAGTGACAAAAGCTATTCGTCATAGAAGTGGATATTCCTAGTAGTGACCAGAGCGTTCGACTCATGGTTTGGACCATCCGCTGATGATAGTAAACCCTAGAAACACCAAGACCACCAGTGTATTCTTTAGAGCATTTACTAAGTAACGGAGTGTATGTGACCTCCCACGGAATGTTCATGAACCCAAACAGAGCCAAAACTGAACAAAGTCACCTCGAAGCCCAACCTGACAGAGAGTCCACCACATAGGTTGGAGCGTCCGCTAGTTAACTAGAAAATGTGAGATTATTTAGTACAGCTTACCCAAGTGGTCAACAATACTAAGATAAGCTTAGTTATAAATAATGCAATAGTAGAGCCATGTTAAGCATCTCTTCCCAAGTTCCAAATCAAGTCTCAATCTTTATCTTCTTATCGATCCTCTTCAATCTTGATCTTCATTTCTTTTAGAAATCATGTAGCATGAGGAACGCATAAAAGTCATCGTCGCCAGCTTTGAATTCATTCGAACAGCAAAACCAGGCAGGCACCCCACTACTATAAGCCCTATTTTGAATACTTATTGTGTTTCATTATGAGTTATGCATCTCATGTAGATTTGGTTAAATACTTGATGATGCTTCATTAACTCATAGCTACTCATTAAATGATTAGAGCCTTTCATTTAATCAACAAGGGATGGAAACGCTTAATTGCTTATTTGCTTAGTAATGTTAGAAGTCAAGTGTGAGAAGGGAACTCATGCCTGCGCATGTAGGATACTACACTGGGATAACTAACACACTAAAACAAATGAGGGATACAACTTATCTACTTCCCTAATTTTGACTAAGGACTCACCTTAAATTGAATTATGAATTTGATGATGAATTTGACAGTTCTTTCTCATGCGAGGGATAGATCACTATGAGTGTGGGATCTCAAGTGACATAGCTCGTGGTGCAGTTAAGGACTGTGCATTGGGATATTTGAGTCCAAATAATCACCCGTACAGACCACATGTGACATATGGGGCGACAAGGAGAGTAACTAATTGTGACCGGTCTATCCATGAAACTAGCAAGAAGGTGGCGGCAGTTAGATGGTGGTAGCATTAACTAGGAACCAA
Organism: Miscanthus floridulus; assembly: GCF_019320115.1. Classification (NCBI taxonomy): domain Eukaryota; kingdom Viridiplantae; phylum Streptophyta; class Magnoliopsida; order Poales; family Poaceae; genus Miscanthus; species Miscanthus floridulus. The sequence goes on along the minus strand of NC_089598.1, from coordinate 51,813,512 downwards.
TCAAACCTTTCATATGACACTTGGGCTGGATTAAGGAAAGGTTGGAAACATGAGGCAACCCTTACTACTAGACCCGGTGTATGGTGGTTAGTCCTATTTTCTATGTGGATACAGTGGTACACCTCTACAAAGTTTTGAAAGCCTGAAGTCCCTTGGGACAAAACCTTTTTGGTTATTCCTACTTTCTATACCCATGGTAGTGTTATTAATGAAACTTGATGATGATACGAATTATAATGTTGATCACTTTAAGCTAATTATTGCTTCCTATCATGAACTTATAATTTGTTAAATAACTTAATCATGAATCATGAGCATGTCATCATAAGAAACGTCATTGCTTTCCTGCAAATGTACAAATACCTGATAACCCCCTTGCATCCACCAAATAACTATATGTTGGAATTAAGTCCTACGAGTATGAAATGTATTCATGGTGCTATCGTTAAGTTATTTTGCAGGTATCTAAGAAATTGACCTGAGCCAAGCTCAATTCAATGCAAGGTTAGCATACCTTGGAATGGGTGTTCTCCAAGATGAGCTGCGTGTAATCCGTCATATCTATGAGTGACTAGAGTGTAACTTAGAGTTGACCGTCACTGGGGTTTGTGATGACCTAATACCATTTTTGTCACATTGGCACAAGCATCATTGTCTTGACAAACTTACACTAGCTTGACCAATAGTAGGTCACCAATAGGGACATTGGTGGCCATTTCACTCAACTGTGGAGTATGAAGCAAATGAAGGTAGCCTCTAGCCTAGACAACCATGTCTATGTTATCAACTACTACTCTAGTGCACTAGCAAGGGTTATCCATCTTTATCAGGGCCCTTCTACGAGAGCATCTGCCATGAGGACGGACGATGAACCCACAAGCAAGTAAGAGTATAGCTTATCTACTCAAAGACTTTGAACCATAAGAATCACAAACACTTACTAAATACCAGTTGAGGTAGAAAGCCGGTGTTTGCTGAGGTACAAGCGGGGGAAGGTTACCGACAAGCCCGGCACTTCTTCCCTGAACTCTCCCTCACATCTCTCCCTACTACTTTGCTAGAGCTAGCTAGGGCCTAAGCCCATGGAGTGGTGATCTTGCTCTTGCTCTTTGATGCCTTTGTGCCCTCTTGTGTGTTGTTGAAATGAGGAGGGGATGGCCTCCTTTTATATGTGGAGAGGAGGGGGTCTTTGAAAAGTGCTTCCTCCCCTCATGGAAAGTGCAAACTAGCGTTCTAGGTACATTGAACTTGGCCATCATCCTATGAACCATCCTTGGAGTGGCTGTATGAACCAACCTAGTAAGGTTGGGCTCGAGGCAGGCCACCAAGGGTGCACCCTAGGTGGGCCACCTTGAGTCTAATTTTATTGGGCTGCCTCTTGTGATCTCCTAGACTTGGCCCATGGTGGTGTTGCATAGATTTGAGTTAGTTTGGTTGGATTTTGGGCTTGTTCTCCACTTGTTCTGGGTCCTGATTTGTTTAGGTTGTGGGCCTCCGTCCCCTTTGGCTCATGTTGGGTATTTGTATTGTTGTATTTCTTGTATACTTTAGGTATATTCCTTGTGTAATTCCAACATGTCCTTCTACAAAAGGTCAACAAGCTATTCCAAGCTTCACCTGCACTTGTGAACTTTGGAGTGTCTACCACATTATTTTGGGTGATTGAATAATGGAACGGCATGGATTCAAATCCCCTTGCATCAATTAGCTTAGAGACTTGGGTTTTTCATTTGATTTAGAAATGTAAACATAGCTTAGCTCCTCAAATGATTCACTCGGATTGCTCATATTTGTGTTTGGTTCCTCACCAAGACATATCATAGTGTCGCCCTCTTTCTTTCCTACTTCTTAAAAGCTTATGTGGATCTTTAGGTAGGGAAAGATATGAAGGCATACTTACACTTCATATTTTGTTAAGTCAAAGCTCAGATCCAAGGAGAAAGATGCCATATCCTTAGATCAAGAAGTGCAAGTGTGTGGATAAAACAATTTTAAACCTCTACTATACTCCTTGATATGAGTGATCTCTCTCATAAACTTATATTCTGAGAACATGGCTATCATTTTGCATGAACCTTCATGTGCTCATCATTTTTTCATATATATAATTGGACCTTCATGTGTCCATATTTTTTTTATTTTTCATACTTTTGCATAGCTCATGTCTCTTTAAACCCATATTGAGAGAGATCACTATTTTATATAACATGGAGTATTTATTTTAAGACACACATTTTTTTGTGTCTACTCCCAGTATAGGAGTAGATTATTTTTTAGTGGACAGAGGCATGTTTTAGCGTATTCCTAGTGTAGGAATATCTTATATATGTGGAGTGTACGTGACCTTGATCTTGGGGGCATGATAACTTTGTCAACAAGGGTCAACAAGACTTGACAAAACTCAATGCAGGAATAAGTAGGATAATTTTGGAGGTTTTATGTTCTATTCACTAGATATGGCTTTGGTAGAAATTTGCATATCATTGAGGAGCATGCTATTTGAGTTTTGATTTTGTAAGATAAATCCCAAGTTCTTCAAATGAGAGAGCAAGGTTCATCTCTATCCTACTATATCACATATTCCAATTACATAGATAACATGGGGTCCCTATGATGAATTGTTCATAAGTATAGGAATATTAGCAAGGAATAAAATGTATGTAAGATCAATCAAAGGATTGCATGGAGATCGAGCGTCAAAAGTTTTGTTGTTTTAATTTGTTTAGTTTTAAATTTAAAAACTTAGGAGAGTTGAGGGTAGAGTTACACAAACCAATGTTGTAGAGAAAGGAGTTATGGGGAATCAAAGGTGGTTTGACTAAACAAAAAGTTTCAGCCAATCCTCTCTGAAGCTATATGTCCTGCCCTTCTGCATGATGTACCATTCGCTGTTATGCAACATAAGCATTTTCCAAGTTTGCAATTGTTGTTCTATTGTGCCTCATTTGTGGAGGAGGTTTTGAACGCTTGTGTGGATCATCTTCCTCGCACTTATTTTTTGAACCTACTTTTATTAGGAAAACAAAAATGGAAACAAACAAGGGCTCTTCCAGCTGAATTATCGGGGAGCCTAAATTTTATTTTATTATTAGTAGTAGTACTTTTTTTATTTGTTCACCCAACTTTTTATCTTTTTAGCATAACTCAAGCAAGGCTAAGATAAAATTGCAGTGTAATTCTAGCCCTGATTTATCTCCATAAAAGATTACCTCTGTTGTTTATGAAAAATAATACTCTGAGTTCATTAACCAAAATTTAATAGCATGTCAAATGTTGATTGAAGAACGCTATTTCAACCTAAGAACCATGCTTAATCTAAAAAAACTATGGGTATACGAATATTCGAATATACCTATCGGGGACCTAATACTAGGGTACCCAATGAGGTGGGACTAATAACCATCGAACGTTGACGCTTCCTGTAACAACCAAAAAATCCACACACTAAAAATACCAACTACAAAATTTTTCTTAGAACTCCCATGCGATGATGAGTGTCATGTATAGTAACCCAACCTAAGAGATGCATTAGGTCTAACCCCAACCCAAGTTAACACATAAGCATGGCATGTCATTAGTTAATTGTGTTTATTTAAATTCTAACAAATAAAGTGTTGCATACATTGATTATTCAAAATATGATTTGGATTTCCATTTGAGTTATGATATGCTTAACAACTCCAATGAATATGGTGCGCCAATTTGGAATCCAATTTAAAAATCAAAATGGAATTCAAATAAAGAAGAAGGAAAGAAAAACAGAAAAGAAAAGAAGAGAAGGCCTCGCAGCCCAGGCCTGCTCGGATTCGCGGCCCAACCAGCCCAGACAACCGACCGGCCCCAACTCACGCGGCTAGCCCAGCTTGCGGCCCAGCGCGTCGCCCACGCCCATGCACCCTAATGTGTCGCTCGCTGCCACTGCTCGCTGGACCCCACGCGTTAGCCTTTCTCCTATTCATCTTCTCCATGCCATGCCCTGACCGCTCACGTCGATCTCCTTCGCTGACCGAGCCCCAACAGTGGTGGCAGGGGTAGGGCCAGGGGGTCACTGCCCTGGGGCATGGCCTTGTCCCCTTGGTGCCGCGCCCACTGCAACCACACACGACCGTTGGATGAGATGCACGCCTCCGATCCTCCTCAATCTCCAGCCGTCGAACAGCCGGGCTCCATGGCCGAGCTCGGCTATAAGAGCCCCCTGGTCCTGGTTGCCCTAGCGCTCATCCCATCAGCCCCGCCACCACTTGGTGGCCAACCACTTCACACCAAGAGTAGAAGGCTGAGGAGGAGTTTGAAGAGAGGAGAATGGAGCCACTACCGGGAGGAGGACCGGGAGCACGCCGGAGTTCGAAGAGCCGGAGCTGGACAACACTGCACGGCACTGCTTTTAGAGCTACACAGCCGCAACTCGCCACTGCACCGCCATCCTCTCTTCCACAGCACCCACGGTGAGCCCCCGATTCTTCCCCTACTCAGCGCCGGACCTTGCTACTTCGGCCATGGCACAACATACCATGAGCGCGTAGGCCAAGGACATCCCTAGTCTCTAGGCACACAAGCACAGCACACTCACGCGCACGTCACGACCACCCCCGAGCCCTTGGACGCTGTAGACCTTTCCAAGTCCCATGGACGCCGTAGCCGAGCATGCATGCCATGCTCACGATGCCGCCACCATGGCATAGCCACCACCGTAGCACCAGACCACCTCCGAGCACCAGACCACCGGTCCGAGCACCAGACCACCGGTCCGAGCACCAGACCACTGGCCAGAGCACCGACCACCGTGGCTAGTACTGCTGGGAGTGCCTGGCGCCTCCTTAACTCGCCCGTCCTATTCGCTGGAGCCACGGGAAACTCATGAGCCCCACCAAACACACTCTTGGCCACCACCATAGCCTGACCACGCCACGCCAAGCACTGTTCACCATGGCCAGTGCGTTGGGAAGCCCCGACCGCCACCTAGACCCTACCATCATAGTCGCCGAGACCTGGCAGTGTTCTTCCCCACGTCAATTGGGCGCTAGCGCCACAGTAGAAGCTTGTTGGTGAGCATGTCGCCGGCGGGAACACGCCGGTAAGGAAGCAGGGGAAATTTCCCCTCACCGGCCACACACGCATGAACCCGGTGTATGTGAACCACAAAGAGAAGAAAGGAAGAGTGGACGTGGTTCACCGGAAGAGGACGCGATCCATGGACCAGCGCATCTTGGCCCACCGTGAGCCACGCTCATGCCCACAGCCTAGAAGCGAAGCCCAGTAGGAGCCCATGGTAGTGATGCGGCAGTGTCACAACTTGCCACGTGTCCGGCCCAGCCAGCCCACACTGGCCCAACCCGAGCCCACCAAGGCCCATTTGAGACCCGTCCCATATTGATCGTTGACTAGTCAATGTTGACCGTTGACCTGGCCCCACACGTCAGTAGCACAGACGCTCTGGACCCACATGTCAGATGCTGACGTCACACAAGACCCACACATCAGAAGCCAACCTAGCCAGGGTGACGTCATGCTGACGTCACGATGACATCAGCTGCTGACGTTAGCAGTCCTAGCATCACACGTCAGTGACCCTAACCGTTGACCATAAACCGTTGACAGTTGACTCACCATTGACTGACGTTGACTTGACTGAACCCACATGTCAGTGACCCAAGAGTCCCTAGACCCACCTATCAGAACTGATGACGTTGCTGACGTCATGTTGGACCCCACCTGTCAGCTCAAAACTGACACAATGATGACATGCTAACGTCAGCATACCATGTGGACCAGTCACACCGTGACACGTGTTAGCCCAGGATTAATTCAGCCTTTAATCCATTTTCAGAAATGATTTAAACTTTAGAAATTCATAACTAATTCATACGACCTCAGAAAAATACGAAACCAGGACCAAAATTCATCTAAAAACAAGCTCTACGCAATGAACCCATGTTTGGGTGCATTTGGCTCTTTTGAATTTCCATTGCTTCTTTGTGCTATTCTATAGACGTCGCTAAAGCGACTATAAATGCGAATGATGCAGACTCGGAGGAGAACCTGATAGACGAGGACCGTGAGTACCGTGAGGAGAACAGAGACAATTACACTAAAGGTGCCACATCCCACCCAATCTCGTAGCACCTATTACGCATGGCTAATATAGAACTGCTATTGCTTTACTTTACTACTACAGTCATATTATAAAAGGACTTACATGGTAGTATACTTAATTGAAGGCCTTTACCTTGACGCAACCTTACCCCTGCTCACCCTGCTATTAGACTAGTCACATGCTTGCTACTATATTTCACTGCTTAATACTTCTACCACGCTTGCACTGCATTGATGCGTGGTGGAAATTGGTGTTATCTGGACTATGGGGAGAGTGCTGCGTGTGTGACTTAGGTGCGTGGAGGGTGAGGGTTATGTCAACCAAGTTGGGGTATACGACGAGCCTGGGGCAAGTCTTGCTATGGGATGCTACCTGGGCACCCCTAGAAATGGATACCTATGGTGGGTAAATGGTATATGAGGTGGACCTAGGTGTGAACCTATGATGGGAGGAGCCCGGGATGGAGGTGCTGTGGTGGCACGATAAATGGTAGGATATTGCCACTACTGCTAGGTTGATAGCAGATAGTGTAAGGAGGTATGGGGCGTGGAGGATTTCTCCCACACCCTTCCGAGACTTCATGGAGACCTTGTGGACCCAGCTCATGACTCACAGTTTCAGCCACCCTAGACTTGACTTGGGGTGAACCAGGGCTGAATGGTAGAGTGGCATTAACCTAGGCTAGCAAGTGGCTGGAATCAACCTAGTTGATGACGGTCAGCGAGGAAGGCGGATCTTGTGGTTATGTAAAACCTCTGCAGAGTGTATGGTTGATCGATCGATACATGTGCCGACTTGTCGGCTATGGACCTTTCCTAGGTTTCGCTTAAACTAGATAGTGAGATGAGTCCTTCTCTTCTTCCCCCATGAGAGAGAGTCGGTCGTAGCCAGGGGCTACGGGCCTTGAGACAGTGCCGAGAGGGAGTTGGCCTATCGACTGAGCGATGGTATGGTATGGTGATGATACAGAGATGGTGGTATATCGATCCTAGGATTGAAACCTGGCTCGGAAAAGGGAATGGAGTATAATGTGTGTGAGAATGGTGTTAAAACTTGACAAACTATTATTATTTACTTGATATGCTAATGCATAGGAAACCCCAGCTTTATAGGTTCCTTTGACTATGTCCAACTTGCATCCAATTTCCATAAAGCAATGCTCATAGGGATGGGAGTGGCTAGTACAAATTGTACTGATAAATTTTGGCACACAGGTTCTACTAAGGAGTATAGCTCTGAGGAGTTTAACGGATGAGGGGTTCGTGCCTACGTTCGAGTTTGGCGATCTTATCTTCAAGATGTTCTGAATGAATGCTACTTTTGATTCCGCCAATGCGATGATGTAATAAATTATGTAATTCTGCACTGTTTGTACTCTGATATTATCATTGTATGGTTGGGATATTCGACTGGAATTTGGGTAATATGATCTACAACGGTCTTATTACACTTCAACACTGTGAATTTCCCTTCACGGAAATCGGGGTTGTTTCAGTTGGTATCAGAGCCATACTTGACCATAGGATGAAACCCTTAGAAATGGATGATAGAATAGGACGTGAACAGCCCTTCTTTTGGTTATATACCGACCCTGCATTTACTTTTATGCAAGGCTTATCTATTATTGACCTGCTAACACCTGTTCCTTAAAACATGTAGATGGCAACGAACATCAACTGGCTGCCTCTAGGGCCGCTACCTCTAGACCACGCCAAGCTTACCTTTGACCTATGTGAGCTCGGGGGTTTTGCACAGACCCTTTACCAAGTTCTTGTCACGTTAGGTGTCCCCGATGAGCTTGTCAAGGTCACCTGCACTAGGAAGCCAGCTCAGGAAGGAAGAATCAAAGGACCGATTGTCACCTCAGTCGAGTTCCCAGCTAGCACTACCTTACCTTCTATCCTAGCTTCCACCGAGTTAACTATAGAGGACATAGTCGAGGAGGGACTGCGAGCTATCTCACACAAGGCACTTCGCAGAGTGATGAGGGACCACTACGAGCACCTAAAGATGACCGAGTTCCATCTACTTCCCTAGGCCCTTGACCTTAGCCTTACCCCCAGTGAGCAGAGTTTCGCAGCCAGTAGAGTTATCATTGCCGAGGAGGATAGATGCCTTTGCATCTCAGCTATCCACCTACTAGAGTAGGATAGGTACATGACCCAGCTAGAGCAGAGGAGACGTCAGGACCAGGCCCTTCAGTGGGAGTACTAGGAGTGAGACTCGCACGGAGCACAGGAGCGAGCTAGTCTACTAGAGATAGTTGCCAAGCTATAGGACGAGCTCAACCATCATGAGGAAGTCCACAGAGCCAAGGTCGCTGACTTGTAGGACAAAGCAGCCGACCTAGGCAACAAGAACTGCTACCTTGACAGCAAGGTCTTGGAGTTGCAAAGTGAGTTGGATGACAAGAAGGCCGAGTTCAGCCGCAGAGGAGACAAAGAGAGATCCAAGGGGATTGATATGCTAAAGATCCAATCTTGGAATAAGACCATGACTCAAGAGCTAGAGGAGTTTAGGAAGAAGGCCATTTGCAACTAGGGTCACCTGATCAAGGCACTCAGGCAGACCGAGTACCTACAGGACAAGTGTGAGAGGACATGGCAGGCTTGGCAGAAGTCTGATAGGAAGCACCTTAGGGAGATGAAGGGTATGTGGGATCAGCTACCCAAGGAGGTTCACAGCAAGACAAAGCCTAGGATAGAGGAGTTTGAGTTAGCCCTAACTCACCTCAACCTATGCGCCTGCCCTACTCTACCTAGAGCCAAGTCTACTGGGGAGCTCGCTAAGGCCTTGAAGTATGTGTCCCGACTTCACAAGTCAGACGAGGAGATCGAGATCGAGAACAGTCGTATCCCAGCTACGGTGTACGAGTTAGAGTAGAATGACCCTACGTGGTCATGACTCATGTCAGTAGCTTCCATAAGTTGTACCCCATGATGTACCCCTTATGAGATGTATTATGAGACATTATGCGTAGTACGATTCTCACACGTCTTCAAGTGTAGCTACTGGAGATGATGCTATGTAATAAAACCCATGTAATGAATGTTTTGGATCTTATTGCATCTTATGGATCTTATTGCTTCTTTGTAATGAGTGTTGGATAGTATAAATGTTTTTCTTTAAATCGTCAAAATCATGTAATCATATTGAATTATAAGCACTTATGGCACGAGCACTAAATTCTCTATGATCCGTGTTACAGATGTCGAACCGCCGATCCAATCACCTAATGAACCGTGGACGTGCGCCCACCCCTGACCTAGTTGAACCAAATGGGGGACATGGTGGCAAGAACCATGGCTATGGCCATGGCCATGGATGTGGAGGGATACCCTTCCACCTAGAGAATACTCCACCACCTGAGGAGAACATTCTACCACCACCACCACCGAACCTGATAGAACTGATGGCACAATGGACCTAGCTTCTTGCAGCTCTTATTGAAGGAGCAAACCATTGCTAGGGAGGTCAGCAGAATGACTTCCAAAGGAAGCTAGAAGGATTCCTGAAGCTAAGGCCACCTACCTATGATGGCACCGACCCTGACCCGCTTGTAGCCGATGACTGGCTCAAACAGATGGAGAAGAAGCTTGACCTCACTACCTTCACCGATGATGAGTGTGTTGGAGCAGCCGCACACGAGCTCATAGGTGCAGCACGTGCCTGGTGGGACAGTTTTAGTGATTCCCATGAGGACCCTGCCAACATCTCATGGGATGAGTTCGCTGAAGCATTCATTGAGTATCACATTCCCAAGGGTATCATGGAGGCCAAAGCTGAGGAGTTCCGCAACATCAAGATGGGAAAGGACAGGGTGACTGAGTACACTACTCGTTTCACCAACCTTCTATGCTATGCACCTTTTTATGTTGTGAACTCTAAGAAGGAGAAGCTATACTATTACCACAAGGGACTTAACCCACACATCAAGCTAAAGTTTGGCGGTATTGAGAGTAACACGTTGCGTGCTCTGGTGGATCGCTGCATCTAGATCGAGAAAGATTGGGCTAAAGCTGGAGAGGAGTACAGGGAGAGGAAGCATAAGCCTTTGGAGTCCTTCCATGGTCGTGATCGCAAGAGGTTCCACAGAGATGCACCATCTAGGGAACGCTCTTGCCACAACAGGGATGACAACCCTGGATCGAGTAGGGGTAGTGGAGGCTACACCGCCAAATACTCCCACCCTGCTCAGGATCGCTACACCTAGGACCGTTATGCTCAGGACCGTAACACTTAGGATCGTTTCAACCATCCCCGCTCAGTGAATGAACACCCAGCACAGAATCGCTCTGCACCAAGCACTAGAAACTAGAAGGCACCCGCACCAACCCCTATAGGTGGTACGCCTTTCACCTGCTTTGCCTGTGGCCAACCAGGACACAAAGCCACTGAATGCCCATAGAACTCAGCTACTCAGAAGTCTTAGTTCAAGGGATCTGCCACCCATGGACGTCTCAACCATCTGGACGCTGAGGAAGCATAGGCTGCCCCTAACGTTGTGTATGGTATGTTTTTAGTTAATGGCAATACTGCATCAGTTCTATTTGACTCTAGAGCAACCTGTTCATACATATCATCCAAATTTGCACGAGAACATGACCTGCCTGTAACCCCACGTGAAAAGCCTATCATCACCAACTCACCTTTAGGAGACCTAAAGTGCACCCACATCTATAAGGGAGTGAGTCTTACCATTGAGGGTCTTATCTTTAAAGCTGACCTAACCCTGTTACCTTCCACAAACCTAGATGTCATCTTAGGTATGGATTGGTTAACCATTCACTAGGGTATCATATCATGTTCACCTAGATATGTCCAAGTGACCCACCCATCAGGCCAAGTCATTAGATGTGAACCCTAGTTTGGAAAGTCCACCTCTATCATGTGTGCCCTTAAAACTAGTTCAGAATCACAGAAAGAGGAGAAGACAGTTCATGATGTGCCTATGGTTAGAGACTATTCTGATGTATTCCTAGAAGAATTACCGGGTATGCCACCAGACCATGATGTAGAGTTCATCACTGATCTTTTGCCAGGAACAGGACCCATTGCTAAGAGACCCTATCGCATGTTAGTTGATGAACTGGCCGAGCTCAAGAAACAGCTTGATGAGCTCATCTCAAAGGGATATATCAGACCCAGTGCTTCACCCTGGGGATCCCCTATTCTATTTGTCAAGAAGAAGGATGGCTCAATGAGAATGTGCATTGATTACCAGAACTTGAACGCAGTCACCATCAAGAATAAGTATCCCCTACCAAGGATTGATGATCTGCTTGATCAGCTTCGAGGTGCCAAGTATTTCTCCAAGATTGATCTTAGATCCAGGCTATCATCTGTAGCACCCGGTTTTAAAGACAAAACCAGATACACACTATATATGAGCTCAGGAAGTCAAATCTCACATATAGCCACAAATAAGGGTAATATCAAAAGACAATACTTATTACATAATGTATTAGTAAAAAGAAAATAACCTCAGAGTATAGACAGCGGAAAGTTGACTCCAATCTTCTGGCGAAGACTACAAATTCACAGGGACGACTGACTGGTTGACCACAAGCCTAACTCCTCCAAAACCAGCAATTTGGTACCCATCCGGGATTTTTATCCAATGTATAGAAAATAAAGCAAGTGTAAGTACATGTCGTACTTAACAATTATATCATGGGGTTCATGAGGCTCAAAAGGGCTGACACTAGTTTACTGCGATTAGCCTTTGTTTATCATAATTTTAGCAATTAGTTGGCAACAAGTTTATCCATAAGCCCATAAACTCATGATCAAGTAAACATGAATAATATATAGCATAAACAGTTAATTATTAGCATCATCATCCATTAGTGATCATCTCTATTCCATAAGGGTCCAAGGCCGCTCGTGTCTGCGAGCACGGCTGTTATAATAGTTTTATACTCTGTAGAGTTTGTACACATTCAGTGTGAGTTGTGATTTACCCTTTCGCTCGAGGTAGCTATTCTCTTGACCCACTTCCAAGGAAGGTCGGCAGGGTTCACTATAAAGCCTTTCAAAGAATTCGTCTAACATGTTAGGGTCGCCAGGCGTATGTGGCCTATCTCTAGGAGTGGCAAGCGTGGGCATCACAGCATGGTACACACTTCCTAGCAGCAAAGGAAACATACCCCGCGCCTAAAAGGTAACCACTAACAAGCTAGAAAAGATCCTCATACTGAGCTAAAGCTAGAGCCATATGGCCCTCACAGCTGTACTGTAAGTTCCGGATGATCGCTTATAGATAAGTCCTTAGGGAGAGGAATCTGAAGCATATAAACACTTCAGCCCCCTAGTTCCATGTTACTAAAAAGTCATATTTTAATGTTTATTGCATATATCATTAGTCAAGTTACAAGATCATGGTTTTGATTAAGCACTAGCAAAAACTATCCCAATGCATTGTCCAAAGGTGTTAAGGAATCTAGGATATCAATTAGCTAGGGAATTTACAATAGTTGCCAGGGTAGACACATGCAATATGAATTAAGTGTTTAAATGTGAATAGGTAACAAGGATAGTCCCATGCTATACTTGCCTTACACACCGATCCTTCGGTAAGCTTTATTCTTTGATGTCTTTCTTCTTCTTCTTGATCACCACGTGTATCTCACCGACTGGACAATTGTAGAACACCACACAAACATCCATACACATACATGCATAGCATACAGTTGCATCTATATTAGAACAGTACACCAATCATAGAAAAATAAGTAAAAGAGATTGATATACGATTCTATGTATCACTACAAACACACAGTCGCGAGAAGCACGCTAATCGAAGCTACGGTTGAAAAGTTACAACTACCGAGAGATTTGCTTAATACGTGGAAAAGAAACTATAGGCTTCGTTTATGTTAACTATATGAATTCATATATAAAAGATATTTTATAAACAATATGGATTGATTTAAGTCAATTTTAGATTTAGATTATAAAACAAAGGTAAAACAAATCATATTTTATGTATAAAACCTAGTTGCATAATCTTTAATCAAGATATGATTTAAACTATGATTTTTATGAAATAGTAATATAGTAAACATCATTACTAATACGTAGATCTCGACGTTATGAAACAAACGCAACTTGAACGGACTTTTTCGGAGTTTAAATAAATAAGTTACGATTTAACAAGTTTTACTTTAATTAAATAATAGATTAAATCTACTCATGAATTTCAAGTGTTGAAAACATGCCTAACAGTAGTATAAACATGTAGATAACGTAAATACGGTCCTAACGCAATTCGAACGGATCAAATCGGACTTAAAACACAAAAGTTACGCATGAAATAAGATTCAATGGCATTCCTATAAATATTTGAACTCAAATTTGATTAAAAACAATTAAAAATCTGAATTTAAATGTATTTTGGACTGGGCATACTATTTCTGGAAATTATAGGGTCCTAACCGAATAAAATTGGGGCTCAAAAATAATTATTTTGAACTAATCAGGACTGCAGGTTGATTCACTAAAAACCGAGGGGCTATTTTGTAAAACAGGCATGGCTGACTGCTAGGTTGACTCGGCTGCTGACTGTGCACCATGCGGCAGCATAGGATTGGTGCGGTGCACAACGTGGCTTGGTGGACTGGCTAACACAGCGTCGTGGCCCAGGTGCACGGGTCCATGGTGGACCGATCATTTAATCCAACCCAGTGATCTAATCTTGGCCCTTCACCGAAGATCCGACGGCGCAGGGCGTGTGTGGGTGATACCGGCGGCTGCATAGTGACACTAGCGAGGGCACCATGGCCGGCGACGTTGGCGCTTGCAGATACGGAGTTCTAGCGTGGTTGTTGACAAACGGAGTACACCGGGAGGCGGAGAAGCTCACCATGGGGTCGACGGTGGTGGTCGCGGCGTCCGGGAGGGCTCCAAAACGGGTCGTCGATGGCGGCCACGACTGGAGAGAGAAAAGGCGCGCAGGTGAGGGCGAATCCAACCAAAATGTGACCAAAAACCAGAGGTGGAGGTTCCTACGGGCGTGGGTGAGTACGGCGGTGCTCGAGGTCACGTCGGCGATGGCGTTTGCGCTCGGGAAGGTTGGATTCACTAGCGGCGCTGAATGGAGAGGGGCAGAGGGGAGGGAAGAAGACAGGGCTTGGCTGGAGCTTTATAGGTGGGTGGCTATGGCATAGAAGGAAAGGAAGCAGGGCGCGCGGTGATTCCGGTCACTTGCCATGCAGGCGCGGCGGCTTGCCATCAATGGCACGCCATCGAAGGTGAGGAAGGATGGAAAGAAATGGGAAGAAGAAAGGAAAGGAAGAGGAGGCAGGCATGGCGTTGACATGCAGGACTGGTAGCGCAGTGAGGGGGAGAGAGGAGCGGACGGCTTGTGCAATGCGGGCGTAGGCCGAAGTGGGGCAGCAGCTGGGCCACCGAGCAAGTCGTGCGGAGCAGGCCAAGCGGATGGGGAGCCAGCTGGGCCACACGCGGGAGGAAGGAAGAAAGGGGAGGAGGCTGTTGGGCCGAGCGTGGGAGGGGGAAGAGCGGGCCACCAAGTGGACCAAGGCCAGGAAAAACGGGAAGGAGGAAGGGAGGGCGACTAGGCCTGTTCCCGGAGTTGGGCCAAAAAGGAAGGAAGGGAGATTTTTCCTATTCAAATTCTTTTTCCTATTTAGTTTTCAAATCCTAAGCCAAAATCAAATCAAATTTGAGTATGGTTTCAAATATACTTCCTATAAAAATAGACAATTTTGTTAGGCTTTCCAAGATAAACTTTACAACTTAAAAAATACTCTTATTTCTAGTTTTCTTTTCTTTCTTTTCTTTTATTTCAAAGCCATTTTCAAACTCTTTTCAAAAACATTTTAACCATTTTGACTTTTAAACTAAAACCACTCAACCAATAAAATTAAATGCAATAGCATGTATGCATCAAACATATTGCTACCTTATAATGTATTTTAATTTAATGAAAATTTTTATTTCCTATATTTTATGTGCACAAAATTCATAAATAAATCATTTTAACTCTATTTCAAAAGATGCAATTTTTAGGGTGTTACAATTCTACCCCCCTTAAGATGAATCTCGTCCTCAAGATTCAGAAGACGTCGACTAAGAGATGGGAATACTCCATCCGTGGATTCTTCTTTGCTTTCTCGTGCAGTTCCATTGTCTTGATAAAGATCCACTTTACTTTGCATACTTGTTGCCCTTACTCCAAGTAATTCGCCTAACTAATTCCAAAATTTTGACAGGTACCTTGGAACAACTCTCAGGTAACCCTAATCTCTAGGCCATAATTCTCTTTCCTCATATGTTCACCATCCAACAAGGCTTCCTTATCTTCTTGGTCCTAAAGAGAATCTACCACCAATCTCTAAGATATTAATGATCCTAGTGAAGTTGCTCGAACTGGGAATACAACTCTTAATCCTTGGTGTTACTCGAACCTTCTTAGCACAATTCTCCGTTGCTAAGGGCATCAGTCTTGACTTCACTTCTTGAAGTGATAGCACTTTTCCAAGTCATAATTAATCTCATTCCAACGAGGTTATCACAAGCTCAAAGACTAACTTAGTGAAGGTATCCTATATATTCTTGTGATCCTCCTAGATATTACTTTTACCTTCAAGAAGATGGTACTTCCATGCATCGTAATGGATAACTCCAGATAACAGGTTAGTTCAACTCATGCTTATAAGGACACATCCTACACCTTCACAAGATGCATTATTGTAGATACAAAGCTCTCGTCCTCATCTACAAGCTAATACTCAGGTTTTACTTTGACCTTTTGGACTCCTTCAAACACTTGACTGAAGTTTCTTGATCCAAACTAACTTAAAAACTTTTCTAGTAGATTTATCAACATCTTGCTGGTCCTGGATAAACTTTCCTATAACCAAACCTCATTACTTAATACTCTGAGTTCTCTTTTACATCCTTGAGTACCACCACGCTTCTGCTGCGCACTCTGATTTCCTGCTGTGCAAACTCGAACGTATGATACTTCATCTTACCAATTCTTCGACTTGGCTACCCCCCTTAAGATGAGACAAACTAGGGGACACCAAAGTATAGCTTGCATCATCTTGTGATTGAAGTCTACTGTTGTTCAGGATTTCCTCAGGGTTTTTTTTATCGTCCAAAATCAGAGATATGAACCGATAAAGACAGGCAGCTCCAAAGACGGGATAGGAAAAACAGAAGAAAACCGTAACCCAACTATTTATTTTAGTAATCCTTATACCTTAAACCTATGAACTAAATGAAATTGCAGGAACACCCAACAAGATCATTGCAATCATTACAAAGATGCAAAACAAGCATAAACATAATGACAATTCGACAAAGCACTTAAAAATGCATAACTCATTCATTGACTCACTTGCGATACTATCGTTTTTATTACATAAGGGGCACAACTCCTATTTCTTAACTAAGGATCTTGGATAGTCTAGCATGACTTCTTCATTCACCACTCTCACCAATTACTTCTTTTAGGTTGGTTATCACTGACACTTTCTGATAATAGTCTAGTAGTGATCTGACTTTGACTACTTCCTTGGTGTAATTGTTGATTCTTCTGTGGGCAAGATTTAACATAATGTCCTTCTTGCTGGCACTGATAACACTTTCTCTTAGCTGGATCCTTAGTGATGTCATACTCCACAGAATTGTTGCTTAGAGTATTGTTAGCTTGCTGACTCTGTAAGTTCATCTTTGTTTGACTAGACCGCTTTTTAGCTCGCTTGATCTTTCGGGGTTGAAACTCCGTGTAGGTGATTGTCCACCCAACTATGCATACCTCATGTGGAAAGACTAGAGTAACCTTAGCTTGAGAAACTTCTAATTCTTTAGAGTCTGAGTTTAACTGACTAGGGATTGGAGCTGGATGTGACAATGTAATAGAACTCAAATGTTGATTGCTTTCCAATTCTAACTCTGTTGAGATCTCCTTTCTCTTCTTATCCACATTGTCCTCAAGTACATGCTGAATACCTTCATACTCAATTCTTTCTCCTGATGGTGCGGTTAGAAGCACTGAACGCTGGGCATACTTGATCACTCCTTTACAAGCAGATAGCCATCCTATTCCAAGAATGACATCAATGTCCACTAACTCTAATACAATAAGATTTGCTTCAAATTTTACTCCTTTGATGTTAAGACTAACTCTTGGGCATTTGTGGTTTGCCTTCATTTCTCCTTCTGGGGTCTTAACTATCACTGGTCTCCTCATTGGAAGCATAGTTATCTTATGTTCCTTTACATATGCACTAGAGATAAATGAATGTGAAGCTCTGGGGTCAAACAGCACTGTGGTGAAAGCTGAGTTTACTTGAATGATACCATACACAACCTCCTTAGCTCCATGAGTAGTAGTCATATCCACATTATTCAATCTTCCTTGGATGTAGTTTTTCTTTGCTTTATTTCCTTGCTCCTATTTCTTCTAGACCTTCTGTTCTTGCTTCTGCTGTGGGTAATCCTGGCATTCATGTGTCATTCTTCTAATATCTTCGTTGGACTTTACATTCTTCCAAGCTTCTGCTACTTGTCTCTTCACTGGTACCTTTGGTATGTTGGTTTGACCTTGTGTCAAGCACTGTTGAAAACTCCTAGGTTGAGTCACTCCTTCTGGTGCTTGTTGTTGCATAGCTACAAACTTCTCCTTATTGAATGCAGTCAAGGACAACGTAGCTTGGTCCTTCTGACCTTTGATACCAGTGGTCTCCTCATTACGATCCATCTATATAGACAAAGATAGAGGATTGAGAATAGAGACAAAGTTTTCATAATAGACAGAGGCTGAAGTGAGCATAAATTTTAGCAAATAACAAGGTTGGAGAGAAAACAAGAACTAAGCAAGATAAAAGCATGCTAAAACATCTAGTTCTATCTAGGCTTGCATCCTACAGTCAGCATTGCTCTGATACAACTTTGTAGCACCCAGTTTTAAAGACAAAACCAGATACACACTATATGTGAGCCCAGGAAGTCAAATCTCAAATATAGCCACAAATAAGGGTAATATCAAAAGATAATACTTATTACATAACGTATTAGTAAAAAGAAAATAACCTTAGAGTATAGACAGCAGAAAGTTGACTCCAATCTTCTGGCGAAGACTCTAAATTCACAGGGATGACTGACTAGTTGACCACAAGCCTAACTCCTCCAAAACCAGCAATCTGGTACTCATCCGGGATTTTTATCCAATGTATAGAAAATAAAGCAAGTGTAAGTACATGTCGTACTTAACAATTATATCATGGGGTTCATGAGGCTCAAAAGGGCTGACACTGGTTTACTGCGATTAGCCTTTGTTTATCATAATTTTAGCAATTGGTTGGCAACAAGTTTATCCATAAGCCCATAAACTCATGATCAAGTAAACATGAATAATGTATAGCATAAATAGTTAATTATTAGCATCATCATCCATTAGTGATCATCTCTATTCCATAAGGGTCCTAAGGCCGCTCGTGTCCGTGAGCACGGCTATTATAATAGTTTTATACTCTGCAGAGTTTGTACACGTTCACTATGAGTTGTGATTTACCCTTTCGCCCGAGGTAGCTATTCTCTTGACCCACTTCCAAGGAAGGTCGGCAGGGTTCACTATAAAGCCTTTCAAAGAATTCGTCTAACATGTTAGGGCCGCTAGGCGTATGTGGCCCATCTCTAGGAGTGGCAAGCGTGGGCATCGTAGCACGGTACACACTTCCTAGCAGCAAAGGAAACATACCCTGCGCCTGAAAGGTAACCACTAACAAGCTAGAAAAGATCCTCATACTGAGCTAAAGCCAAAGCCATATGGCCCTCACAGCTGTACTGTAAGTCCTGGATGATCGCTTACAGATAAGTCCTTAGGGAGAGGAATCTAAAGCATATAAACACTTCAGCCCCCTAGTTCCATGTTACTAAAAAGTCATATTTTAATGTTTATTGCATATATCATTAGTCAAGTTACAAGATCATGGTTTTGATTAAGCACTAGCAAAAACTATCCCAATGCATTGTCCAAAGGTGTCAAGGAATCAAGGATATCAATTAGCTAGGGAATTTACTATAGTTGCCAAGGTAGACACATGCAATATGAATTAAGTGTTTAAATGTGAATAGGTAACAAGGATAGTCCCATGCTATACTTGCCTTACACACCGATCCTTCGATAAGCTTTATTCTTTGATGTCTTTCTTCTTCTTCTTGATCACCACGTGTATCTCACCGACTGGACAATCGTAGAACACCACACAAACATCCATACACATACATGCATAGAATATAGTTGCATCTATATTAGAACAGTACACCAATCATAGAAAAATAAGTAAAAGAGATTGATATACGATTCTATGTATCACTACAAACACACAGTCACGAGAAGCACGCTAATCGAAGCTACGGTTGAAAAGTTACAACTACCGAGAGATTTGCTTAATACGTGGAAAAGAAACTATAGGCTTCATTTATGTTAACTATATGAATTCATATATAAAACATATTTTATAAACAATATGGATTGATTTAAGTCAATTTTAGATTTAGATTATAAAACAAAGGTAAAACAAATCATATTTTATGTATAAAACCTAGTTGCATAATCTTTAATCAAGATATGATTTAAACTATGATTTTTATGAAATAGTAATATAGTAAACATCATTACTAATACGTAGATCTCGATGTTATGAAACAAACACAACTTGAACGGACTTTTTTGGAGTTTAAATAAATAAGTTATGATTTAACAAGTTTTACTTTAATTAAATAATAGATTAAATCTACTCATGAATTTCAAGTGTTGAAAACATGCATAACAGTAGTATAAACATGTAGATAACATAAATACGGTCCTAACGCAATTCGAACGGATCAAATCAGACTTAAAACGTAAAAGTTACGCATGAAATAAGATTCAATGGCATTCCTGTAAATATTTGAACTCAAATTTGAATTAAAACAATTAAAAATCTGAATTTAAATGTATTTTGAACTGGGCATACTATTTCTGGAAATTACAGGGTCCTAACTGAATAAAATTGGGGCTGAAAAATAATTATTTTGAACTAATCGGGACTACGGGTTGATTCACTAAAAACCGAGGGTCTATTTTGTAAAACAGGCGCGACTGACTGCTGGGTTGACTCAGGCTGCTGACTGTGCGCCACGCGGCAGCATAGGATTGGTGCGGTGCATGACGTGGCTTGGTGGACTAGGCTGACACAACGCTGTGGCCCAGGTGCACGGGTCCATGGTGGACCGATCATTTAATCCAACCTAGTGATCTAATCTTGGCCGTTCACCAAAGATCCGACGGCGCAGGGTGCGTGCGGGTGATACCGGTGGCTGCACAGTGACACCGGCGAGGGCACCATGGCCAGCGGCGTCGGCGCTTGCGGATACAAAGTTCTAGCGTGGTTGTTGACGAACGGAGTACACCAGGAGGCAGAGAAGCTCACCGTGGGGTCGACGGTGGTGGTCGCGGCGTCCGGGGGGGCTTTGAAGCGGGTCATCGATGGCGACCACGACTGGAGAGAGAAAAGGCATGTGGGTGAGGGCGAATCTAACCAAAATGTGACCAAAAACCAGAGGTGGAGGTTCCTACGGGCGTGGGTGAGTACGGCGGTGCTCGAGGTCACGTCGGCAATGGCATTTGTGCTCGGGAAGGTTGGATTCACTGGCGGCGGTGAATGGAGAGGGGCGGAGGGGAGGGAAGAAGATGGGGCTCGGTTGGAGCTTTATAGGTGGGCGGCTGTGGCGTAGAAGGAAAGGGAGCGAGGCACGCGGTGATTCCGATCACTTGCCATGCGGGCGCGACGGCTTGCCATCCGTGGCACGCCATCGGCGGTGAGGAAGGAAGGAAAGAAACGAGAAGAAGAAAGTAAAGGAAGAGGAGGCAGGCGCGGCGCTGACATGTAGGATTGGCAGCACAGTGAGGGGGAGAGAGGAGCGGACGACGCGTGCGATGCGGGTGTAGGCCGAAGCGGGGCAGCAGCTGGGCCACCGAGCGAGTCAGGCGGAGCAGGCCAAGCGGATGGGGAGCCAGCTGGGCCACGCGCGGGAGGAAGGAAGAAAGGGGAGGAGGCTGTTGGGCTGAGCGTGGGAGGGGGAAGAGCGGGCCGCCAAGTGGACCAAGGCTAGGAAAAATGGGAAGGAGGAAGGGAGGGTGACTGGGCCTATTCCTGGAGTTGGGCCAAAAAGGAAGGAAGGGAGATTTTTCCAATTCAAATTCTTTTTCCTATTTAGTTTTCAAATCCTAAGCCAAAATCAAATCAAATTCGAGTATGGTTTCAAATATACTTCCTATAAAAATAGACAATTTTGTTAGGCTTTCCAAGATAAACTTTACAACTTAAAAAATACTCTTATTTCTAATTTTCTTTTCTTTCTTTTCTTTTATTTCAAAGCCATTTTCAAACTCTTTTCAAAACATTTTAACCATTTTGACTTTTAAACTAAAACCACTCAACCAATAAAATTAAATGCAATAGCATGTATGCATCAAACATATTGCTACCTTATAATGTATTTTAATTTAATGAAAATTTTTATTTCCTATATTCATGTGCACAAAATTCATAAATAAATCATTTTAACTCTATTTCAAAAGATGCAATTTTTAGGGTGTTACATCATCAGATGAAGATTCGAGAGAGTGACATCCTGAAGATAGCTTTTGTGACTAGGTATGGGACAGTTTGAGTTCACTGTGGTGTCCTTTGGACTCACGAATGCTCCCGCCTACTTCATGAACATGATGAATAAGGTTTTCATGGATGATCTGGATAAGTTTGTGGTGGTATTCATCGATGACATCCTTGTCTATTCATCCATCACTGAAGAACATGAACATCATCTGAGAACGGTGCTTGAGAAACTAGCCCAACATCAGCTCTACACAAAGTTCAGCAAATGCGAATTTTGGCTATAGGAAGTTGCCTTCTTAGGCCATGTACTATTAGCTGAAGGTGTCATAGTTGACCCAGCCAAAATTGAAGCCGTGAAAGAATGGGATCAACCCTGTAATGTGATAGAAATTAGAAGTTTCTTGGGATTGGCTGGATATTATCGCCGATTCATTGAGAACTTCTCCAAGATCGCCCGTCCAATGACCAATCTTCTAAAGAAGACTAAGGAGTTTGAATGGACGCCCGCGTACGAGCAAAGCCTCCAGGAACTAAAACTGAAGCTTACCACAACTCCTATGCTAGCATTGTCTGATATCAGTAAGGATTTCGTGGTCTATTGTGATGTGTCCCGCCAAGGACTTGGTTGTGTACTGATGCAAGATGGGAGAGTGATAGCAAATGTGTCTCAACAGTTAAAAGAACACGAGAGCCATTACCCTACTCATGATCTCGAGTTAGCAGCAGTTGTGCATGCCTTGAAGATCTAGAGACACTACTTGATAGGCAACAAGTGTGATATCTATACGGATCACAAGAGTTTGAAGTACTTTTTCACTCAGGAAGATCTAAATATGAGGCAACGCCGATGGCTAGAGTTGATCAAGGACTATGACCTGGAAATTCACTATCATCCGGGAAAAGCTAATGTAGTCACAGATGCTCTCAGTCACAAGAGTTACTGTCATGCCTTGATCATTGAATCCGTACCACCTAAGCTCAAAGAAGAGATTGATGATTTCCAACTTGAGATACTACCGCATGACTTGTTGAATGAGCTTCGCATACAGTATGATCTCACAGATCGCATCCATCAAGCTCAGAAAAGTTGTGAAGAGATTGAATATCTTAGTGGTCTGATGAAACTAGGCTACAAGACCAACCACCAGGAAGATGAACAAGGAACCATCTGGTTCAAGAATAGAATCTGTGTTCCATCTGACCCAGTACTATGAGAGAAAATTCTATCAGAAGCTCATGATTCCAAGTACTGTATTCACCCTAGAGGATCAAAGATGTATCAAGACTTGAATAAACACTTCTGGTGGAAAGGCATGAAGACAGACATTGCAGGACATGCAGCACGATGTGACACCTGTAATAGAGTCAAGGCTAAACATCAAAGGCCTGTAGGTTTGCTGAAGCCTCTTGATGTTCCCGAGTGGAAATGGGAGAACATATCCATGGATTTCATAGTTAGATTGCCCCGTTCACAGAAAGGCAATGATTCTATCTGGGTGATTGTCAATCGTTTGACCAAGATTGCTCACTTTGTACCAGTTAAGACCAAGATGAATGCCGAAAAATTAGTAGATCTATATGTTGAGCATATTCTCAGGTTGCATGGAGCTCCCTCTAGCATTGTATCTAATCGTGGTCCTTAGTTTGTGTCTTGATTCTAGGAAGCTCTACACAAGTCCATTGGAACCAAACTCGATTTCAGTACCGCTTATCACCCATAGACAGATGGATAGACAGAACGAGTAAATCGGATCTTAGAAGACATGCTTCGCGCTAGTGTACTGAGTTATGGCTCTGATTGGGAGAAATGCCTACCTTATGCAGAGTTCTCTCACAACAATAGCTACCAAGCCAGTATCAAGATGTCGCCATTTGAAGCTCTATATGGCAGACCTTGTAAGACACCTTTGATGTGGTCCCAACCAGGAGAAAGATCATTCTTTGACTCTGCTAAGATTCAAGATGCAGAAGAAGGAGTTGCGCAAGTAAAGGAGAATTTGAGGATTGCTCAAAGTCAATACAAGAGCTATGCTGACAAAAGGAGAAGAGAACTTGAGTTCAATGTGGGAGATTTCGTCTATCTCAAAGTATCCCCGCTACGTGGAACTATCAGATTCCATGTGAAAGGAAAGCTTGCCCCTAGATTTGTTGGCCCATACAAGATTTGCAGGAGGATTGGAAAGCTCGCCTACAAACTTGAGCTACCCAAGGAATTGATAGGTGTACATCCCGTATTCCATGTCTCATAGCTACACAAGTGTTTGAGAGTGCTCGATGAAGTAATCCCGACTGGTACACTTAACATTCAAGTTACACTTGAGTATAAAGAACATCCTATCAGAATTTTAGGAAGAGATACCAAAGAGACCCAAAGAAAAACTATTCCTATGTGCAAGATCCAATGGAGTAATCACACAGAGAGACAAGCAACATGGGAGAAAGAGTCTGACCTCTGGCTATGATATCCTTACCTCTTCGAAGAGTACGTTACGCTTTAATCTTGGGGACGAGATTCTGTTAAGAGGGTAGGACTGTAACAACCCAAAAATCCACACACTAAAAATACCAACTACAAAATTTTTCTTAGAACTCCCATGCGATGATGAGTGTCATGTATAGTAACCCAACCTAAGAGATGCATTAGGTCTAACCCCAACCCAAGTTAACACATAAGCATGGCATGTCATTAGTTAATTGTGTTTATTTAAATTCTAACAAATAAAGTGTTGCATACATTGATTATTCAAAATATGATTTGGATTTCCATTTGAGTTATGATATGCTTAACAACTCCAATGAATATGGTGCACCAATTTGGAATCCAATTTAAAAATCAAAATGGAATTCAAATAAAGAAGAAGGAAAGAAAAACAGAAAAGAAAAGAAAAGAAGAGAAGGCCTCGCAGCCCAGGCCTGCTTGGCTTCGCGGCCCAACCAGCCCAGACAACCGACCGGCCCCAACTCGCATGGCCAGCCCAGCTTGCAGCCCAGCGTGTCACCCACACCCGCGCGCCCTGCTGCGTCGCTCGCTGCCACTGCCCGCTGGACCCCACGCGTCAGCCTTTCTCCTATTCATCTTCTCCATGCCACGCCCTGACCGCTCACGCCGATCTCCTTCGTCGACCGAGCCCCGACAGCGGTGGTAGGGGAGGGCTAGGGGGTCACGCCCAGGGGCATGGCCTTGTCCCCTTGGCGCCGCGCCCACTGCAACCACTGCACGGCCATTGGATGAGATGCATGCCTCCGATCCTCCTCAATCTCTAGCCGTCAAACGCCAGGCTCCATGGCCGAGCTCGGCTATAAGAGCCCCCAGTCCCGGTTGCCCTAGCGCTCGTCCCATCACCCCGCCGCCACTTGGTGGCCAACCACTTCACACCGAGAGTAGAAGGCTGAGGAGGAGTTCAAGAGAGGAGAATGGAGCCACTGCCAGGAGGAGGACTAGGAGCACGCCAGAGTTCGGAGCACCGCTATGGATCAAGCCGGAGCGGACGACACTGCACAACACTGCTTTCGGAGCTACATGGCTGCAACTCGCCACTGCACCGCCATCCTCTCTTCCACAGCACCCACGATGAGCCCCTGATTCTTCCCCTGCTCACCGCCAGACCATGCTACTTTGGCCATGGCGCCCCATACCATGAGCACGTAGGCCAAGGCCATCCTCGGTCTCTAGGCACACAAGCACAGCACACTCACGCGCACGTCATGACCACCCCGAGCCCTTGGACGCTGTAGACCTCTCCAAGTCCCACGGACGCCGTAGCTGAGCATGCATGCCACGCTCACGATGCCGCCGCCTTGGTGCAGCCACCACCGAAGCACCAGACCACCTCCGAGCACCAGACCACCGGTCCGAGCACCAGACCACCGGCTAGAGCACTAACCACCATGGCCAGTACCACTAGGAGCGCCTAGCGCCTCCCTAACTCACTCGCCCTGTTTGCTGGAGCCATGGGAAACTCACGAGCCCCGCCAAACACGCTCTTGGCCACCACCACAGCCTGACCATGCCATGCCGATGGGCACCGCCATGTCGAGCCACCGTTCGCCATGGCCAGTGCCTTGGGAAGCCTCGACCACAACCTAGACCCCACCATCGCAGTCGTTGAGACCTGGTAGTGTTCTTCCCCACGTCAATTGGGTGCTAGCACCGCTGTAGAAGCTTGCCGGTGAGCACGTCGCCGCT
This sequence comes from Miscanthus floridulus, assembly GCF_019320115.1. NCBI lineage: Eukaryota > Viridiplantae > Streptophyta > Magnoliopsida > Poales > Poaceae > Miscanthus > Miscanthus floridulus. Next base: position 51,787,597 of record NC_089598.1, on the reverse strand, counting down.
AGGAGCACACCGGCAAGGAAGCAGGGGAAATTTCCCCTCGCCGGCCACACATGCATGAACCCGGTGTACGTGGACCACAGAGAGAAGAAAGGAAGAGTGGACGTGGTTCACCGGAAGAGGACACGGTCCATGGACCAGCGCGTCTTGGTCCACCATGAGCCACGCTCACACCCACAGCCTAGAAGCGAAGCCTAGTAGGAGCCCACGGCAGTGACGTGGCAGCATCACAGCTTGCCACGTGTCCGGCCTGGCCGGCCCACACCGGTCCAACCCGAGCCCACCAAGGCCTGTTTAAGACCCGTCCCATATTGACTATTGACCGGTCAACATTAACCATTGACCTGGCCCCACACGTCAGTAGCACAGATGCTCTGGACCCACATGTTAGATGCTGATGTCATGCTGACATCACACGGGACCCACACATCAGAAGCCAACCCAGCCAGGGTGACGTCATGATGACATCAGCTACTGACGTCAGTAGTCCTGGCCCCACACGTTAGTGACCCTAACCATTGACCGTAGACCGTTGACCATTGACTCACCGTTGACTGACGTTGACTTGACTGGACCCACATGTCAGTGACCCAAGAGTCCCTGGACCCACCTGTCAGAACTGATGATGTTGCTGATGTCATGCTGACGTCAGCTGGACCCCACCTGTTAGCTCAAAACCGACACGATGATGACATGCTGACATCATGCTGATGTCAGCATGCCATGTGGACCAGTCACACCATGACACGTGTCAGCCTAGGATTAATTCAGCCTTTAATCCAATTTCAGAAATGATTTAAACTTTAGAAATTCATAACTAATTCATACGACCTCGCAAAATACGAAACCAGGACCAAAATTCATCTAAAAACAAGCTCTATGCAATGAACCCATGTTTGAGTGCATTTGGCTCTTTTGAATTTCCATTGCTTCTTTGTGCTATTCTATAGACGTCGCTAACGCGACTATAAATGCGAACGATGCAGACTCGGAGGAGAACCTAACGGACGAGGACCGTGAGTACCATGAGGAGAACAGAGACGACTACACTAAAGGTGCCACATCCCACCCAATCTCATAGCACCTATTACGCATGGCTAATATAGAACTGCTATTGCTTTACTTTACTGCTACAGTCATATTATAATAGGACTTGCATGGTAGTATACTTAATTGAAGGCCTTTACCTTGACGCAACCTTACCCCTACTCACAATACTGTTAGACTAGTCACACGCTTGCTACTATATTTCACTGCTTAATACTTCTACCACGCTTGCACTGCATTGATGCGTGGTGGAAACTGGTGTTATCTGGACTATGGGGAGAGTGTTGCGTGTGTGACTTGGGTGCATGGAGGGTGAGGGTTGTGTCGACCAAGTTGGGGTATACGACGAGCCTAGGGCAAGTCTTGCTATGGGATGCTACCTAGGCACCCCTAGAAATGGATACCTGTGGTGGGTAAATGGTATATGAGGTGGACTTGGGGTGTGAACCTGTGATGGGAGGAGCCCAAGATGGAGGTGGTGTGGTGGCACGATAAATGGAAACCCTGATGAAGACATTCTAGCTTGGTCATCCCTAAGGACTTACTAGTACTCAGATTCACCGGGAAGCCTTACGTACCACTCGCCCCATATGGTGCGGGACGGCTGGACTACTTGGTAGGATATTGCCACTACTGCTAGGTTGATAGCGGATAGTGTAAGGAGGTATGGGGCGCGGAGGATTTCCCCCACACCCTTCTGAGACTTCATGGAGACCTTGTGGACTCGGCTCATGACTCACAGTTTCAGCCACCCTAGACTTGACTTGGGGTGAACCAGGGCTGAATGGTAGAGTGGCATTATCCTAGGCTAGCAAGCGGCCGGAATCAGCCTAGTTGACGACGGTCAGCGAGGAAGGCAGATCTTGTGGTTATGTAAAACCTCTGTAGAGTGTATGGTTGATCAATCGATACATGTGCTAGCTTGTCGGCTATGGACCTTTCCTGGGTTTCGCTTAAACTAGATAGTGAGATGAGTCCTTCTCTTCTTCCCCTATGAGAGAGTCGGTGGTAGCCAGGGGCTACGGGCCTTGAGACAGTGCCGAGAGGGAGTTGGCCTGTCGACTGAGCGATGGTATGGTATGGTGATGATACGGAGATGGTGGTATATCAATCCTAGGATCGAAACCTAGCTCGGAAAAGGGAATGTAGTGGAATGTGTGTGGGAATGGTGTTAAAACTTGACAAACTATTATTATTTACTTGATATGCTAATGCATAGGAAACCCTAGCTTTATAGGTTCCTTTGACTATGTCCAACTTGCATCCAATTTCCACAAAGCAATGCTCATAGGGATGGGAGTGGCCAGTACAAATTGTACTGATAAATTTTGGCACACAGGTTCTGCTGAGGAGTATAGCTCTGAGGAGTTTAATGGATGAAGGGTTCGTGCCTACGCTCGAGTTTGGCGATCTTATCTTCAAGTTGTTCTGAATGAATGCTACTTTTGATTCCGCCAATGCGGTGATGTAATAAATTATGTAATTCCACACTGTTTGTACTCTGATATTATCGTTGTATGGTTGGGATATTCGACTGAAATTTGGGTAATATGATCTACAATGGTCTTATTACACTTCGACGCTGTGGATTTCCCTTCACAGAAATCGGGGTCATTTCACTTCCAGTCAGACAAGAACACTACTACACTTCTTGCCCGAATGATGGAAGATTGGTCCTGCCTCGCCCGATGACTAAGGGCTGGCTCCACCTTGCCCGACATCTAATGGCGGGCTCCACCTCGCCCAACACCTGAGGGCTGGCCTCTGCCTCACCCAATGGCTAAGGGCTGGCTCCACCTCGCCCGATGCTCGAGGCAGGCTCCGCCTCGCTCGACCCTCGAGTGCTAGCCTCCGCCTCAGGCTAGCCTCTACCTCGTTCGATGGCTTAGGGCTAGCTCCGCCTCGCCTGATGTTTGAGGGTGGGCTCTGCCACGCCTGATGTCCAAGGGCGAGCTCCACCTCGTTCGACGATCACACCCTGCTCCTTCATGATGACAAGCACAGGGTATGATAGGACATTGGAGTCAAACGCAGTACCGAAGACCATGCCCTACACGCCTGCAGGAAGGTACCATCAGGATACAATGGGATGGGCACTTTAAGCCCTTTTTGACGTAATAGTGCCCAAATAGTGTTGTAGGCGCCGACTTTTGTCCCATAGTGTAGTAGGCGCCACCTTCAGTCCTCAGGAACGGATACTAACATAGGGATACGACAACCACTATGGTCCAAGATAGAAATCACATCATCTATAGTGATGGACGTATGGTCACTTTCGGTATTACCCCCTGAGGGGTCATAGCTTGGCTCTCTGGCATGCTACACCATTCATCAGTGTAGGATGGGATGCACCCACTTGCTAAATGAGGCCAAGGCATGGCCTACGAAGATCAATGAACACGCCACCTCTGACATGGCCTATCGTGTTAAGCAGGACAGGCACAGGGAAAAAGGAGGACCCGGCTCCCTCAAAGGACCTTCGATACCTTTGGCATTTTCCTCTTTCTCCCATCTGTAACCCCTGCTCCCCCGTTGGTATATAAAAGGGAGGGCAGGACCCCTCGCTAAAGGGACCAACTCTTGATGGATCACTTCAGCACACACAACACATCACGCATACAGCCAAGCAGCAACCGAGCTCTTGACGCCCTTTCGACCATTCCATCAGAGACCTAGGACCTCTCCCTCTCTCGACCATTTGTACCCCCCTATTATGAACCTTTTTTGGTACTAATAACATGAGCAGTAGCAAACTAGACATAGGGACATTCAGCTCAAACCAGTATAAACCTTGTGTCCTTTAGTGCACCATCTGAGCCTAACATGCAACAATTACAAATTTACTAGCCGGTGTTTGTTCAAAGCATTGATAGTTGGTGCGCCAGGTAGGGGCCTTTGTGCGTTCCAAATTAGGCCTCGGATGGCTAACCACGCAATCAGCTGGGTCCCGGGAGCGCATGTGCATTTCGGTGACCTAGACTTCATCGTCACGCTGGGAGGAGAGTTGGCGCTAGCCCACTGATGCCGTCCAGTCTCTCTCCCCCTATCAACTTCAACTACAGGAGGCTTAAGCACTAGCCCGGTGTCTCCCTTGGACCACAACCATCTAGAGAGGACCCACGCTACCTCACCCTCTCTCTAAAACACTTCGCACAGAGCACCCCGACGGTGCTTCCGTTTGGTCTCTGCAATGACATAGCGACTGTTAGCCACCTTGAGGCACAGCGCACGATCCCGTCCCTCATAAACAACGAGTTCGTAGGGATAATTGAAAGCATTATGGAATCCCTCCATGGCCTCCTCATGGAGGGGCCAGGGTTGGACTCTGGCTCTGACTCTAGAAGGGGGAGCCATCATCCCTCCTAGGAATGTTTCATGGCAAGAACCTCTGAGGGACACATCGAAAGCGTCTCCACAGAGGAGACTACCCTGGCAGGCAACCTTGATGGCGCAACTAAGAGGGGGATAGCGGCCCCACCTCATGTAGAGGTGGAGCAGCTAAGAGCCCAAAAGTGGGAAATAGATGAGGCCAGACAATAGCTGTTCGGGAGTATGTGGAGGTCGATGAGGAGATCAAGCACCGTAGAGATGGTGGGCACACACACACCATGGCCCATGACGTAAACTGAAGGATCATCACCGATGGTGAAACCCACCCTCACTTCGTTCGGGCAAGCCAGAACATCACCGCCACAATAGCCCTACTTCATGGCCTTCTAAAGGCCACGACGCCTAAGGATCATCGGGTCCACTACGAAATTTGCATGCTACATGAGCGTGCGGCAGCGCAGTAGGCGGAGAGCTCATTGTCTCGGCGACACGAGCCTGACGCCAGCCAGTGTACGCCCTCGATGTGCCCTACCAAGGACGCATCAGTCCACCAAGCACCACGAGGCGGCGGGCAGTGCGCTGCAATCCCGGTACATCAATGTCTTGGCCACAATCATGACGCTCACAGACGCACCTACAGTGACCTGAGGGAAGGAGCCTGACGTGGCTATCATCCTCGATGCGGCGGATGATACGACAGCGGTGAGGACCCTCTGCTTCCTTGATGCGTACTTCGGCTACCATCAAATCACAATGAAAGAGTCCGACCAACTCATGACATCTTTCATCACCCCCTTCGGATCGTTCTGCTATGTTTCGATGTCGTTCGGTCTGAAGAATGTTGGGGCAACATACCAGCCATGTATGCTCAGATGCTTCGGGGACCTCATCGAGTGAACCGTTGACGCCTATGTTGATGACATCGTAGTTAAGTCCAAATAGGTTGACCACCTCATTGCCGATCTTGAGCAAACCTTTGCGAAACTCTAGGCGAATGGCATCAAACTCAATCCCAAGAAATGTGTTTTCAGGGTACCGAGGGGTATGCTGCTCGGCTTCATTGTTTCTAAGCATGGCATCAAAGCCAACCCTAGAGAAAATCTCAGCCATCACAATGGATGGGCCTGATTCAGGACATAAAGGGGGTTCAGCGAATCATAGGGTGCCTCACCTGCCCTTGGCTGATTCATCTCATGCCTTGGTGAACGAGGACCCCCCTTTATCAACTCCTAAAGAAAGTCGACCGCTTTGAGTGGACATTCGAGGCCTAGGAGGCACTTGACATGGTCAAACTAGTTCTGACAAGGTCCTTGATCCTAGTTCCTCCAAGCGACAGGAGAATCCCTCCTCCTATACATAGCGGCCACCACACAGGTGGTCAGCGCCGCCCTAGTAGTAGAGTGGGAGGAAGAGGGGCATGCCCTCAAGGTCCAGCACCCTATGTACTTCATCAGTGAGGTACTATCTGACTCTAAAACATGCTACTCCCAAATCCAAAGGCTCCTTTTCACCGTCCTCATCACCAAGAGGAAGCTACGCCACTACTTCGAGTCACATCCTATGATGATTGTGACGTCGTTCCCCCTTGGTGAGGTCGTCCATAGCGAGGACGCCATGGGAAGAACTACAAAGTGGGCACTCAAGCTGATGGATCAAGGCATCACATATGCCTCTTGAACGATGATCAAATCCCAGGTATTGGCTGACTTCATCACCGAATGGACCAAGGTCCAGACACCACCAGCGGTCATCGATCAAGAGTACTAGACAATGTACTTTGATGGATCCCTGATGAAAAGGTGGGGCCAGCGCAGGGTTGGTCTTCGTATCACCCCTCGGGGTCCGCATGAGGTACATGGTTTGGCTCCATTTCCCCTCATCAAATAATGTGGCTGAATACAAAGCACTCATCAACGGCCTACGCATCGCCATCGAGTTGGGCATCTGATGCCTCGACATTCGGGGTGACTCTTAGCTGGTCGTTAACCAAGTCATGAAGGAGTCAAGCTACCATGATGCCAAGATGGTTGCATAGTGCCAAGAAGTCGGACGATTAGAAGACAAGTTCGATGGCCTTGAACTCAATCACATCCCAAGGCACCTTAACGAGGCGGCTGACGCACTTGCGAAGGCGACATTTGGACAAAAACTCGTGCCAGCAGGCATCTTCGCCAGTGACCAACATAAACCCTCGGTGTGCTACAAAGGGTAAGAGCGGGCCGATGATGGCCCATCTAATCCAGCCCCATGGGCTGACCAATCGATGGCTCCACTTGGCCCCGGTGTCATGGAGCTTGAAGAGGATCCAGCGATAGAGCCCTGACCCTCTGGATGACTGGAGAACACTCTACCTCAACTACCTCCTCCATGACATGCTGTCGACGGACAAGATGGAGGCTTGACTACTCGCAAGTCACGCTAAATCCTTCATTCTTGTGGAGGGTGAACTCTACAAGCGAGGCCACACCGGGATCCTACAGCTCTGTATCCCCATTGAACAGGGAAAACTTTTGCTGAGCCACATCCACGGTGGGGTCTATGGCCACCATGCAATGCCAAGAACCTTGGTTGGGAACGCATTCCGACAGGTCTTCTATTGGCCCACTACAGTAGCCGACGCTAAGCAAATCGTATGCACCTACGAAGGGTGTCAGTACTACGCACGGTAGACTCACCTCCCTGGCCTAGGCGCTCCAGATGATCCCCATCATGTGGCCCCTCACTGGTCTAGGGGCTCGGTCTAGTTGGGCCTCTCAAAAAGGCGTCTGGGGGCTACACCCACTTGCTTGTCACCGTGGACAAGTTCACAAAATGGATCGAAGCCCGGCCGATCTCCGCGATCAAGTCCGAGCAAGCTATGTTGTTCTTCCTCAACATCATCCAATGCTTCAGAGTACCGAACTCCATCATCATAGACAATGGCACGCAGTTTGCTAGCAAGAAATTCATTTGATTTTGCGATGAACAACACATCCGAGTCGATTGGGCTGTCATCGTGCACCCCCAAACGAATAGACAGGTCGAGCGCGCAAACGGCATGCTTCTACAGGGCCTTAAGCCTAGTATCTTCATCTAGTTGAACAAGTTTGGCACATGTTGGGTCACCGAGCTCCCTGTGGGGCTCTAGAGCCTAAGGACAACTCCTAGTCGGGCCACCGGCTACACACCTTTCTTCATGGCCTACAGTTCTGAGGCCATCCTCCTGATGGACCTCGACTATGGAGCACCAAGAATTAGAGCATATGATGAATAGGGAGCCGAGGCATCCCACAACTAGACGAAGCCCGTGACATCACCCTCCTCCGTTCGACCAAATACCAGCAGGCGCTGTGTCAGTACCACAGCCGACAGGTGTGGGACCAAGCCTTCAACGTCGAGGGACCTAGGTTCTCTACCTCATGGAGAGCAACAAGGACCGCCACAAGCTCTCCCCACCCTAGGAGGGGCCGCAAGTCATCATAGAAGTACTCCGGCTAGGCGCCTACAAGTTGAAAACCATCGACGGTGAGGTCTTCACCAACGCCTAGAACATTGAGCAGCTACATCATTTTTTCCCTTAATAAACGCATACTTTCCCTTATCAGTTTTTGTCTTCAGAAATCCCTGATCTTTAGTGACATCCGACCCCTACAAATTGCGAGGGGTCAGACCTCACTCGGGGGCTGATATAAGTGATATAAGTACGTTTATCTTACAAACACTTCCTATGTTACCTTTGCAAACATTCTCTAAGTTTTCCATTCTTCTCATAACAAGTCTTAAGGGCTAAGATTTCAGGAACAAATTCTGAGTACAACTGGTAGGACTAGTGGGAAACCCACTGGCCCTAGTGGCTATGACCTCCTTACTCACCAGCGTGATCAGAATTGATTCACCTGCACTCCTAGTTTTTGTGACCTGAACCATGGGAAGGGTCGGAAGGCACCAAAACCTCTTCTACAGAAAAAAGAGGAATATGAAAAACTGTTTGCCATAACAAAAGATGAAAATTTGTTCATTTTTGCACAAATTCACCACTTATAAAGTGATCCCATCACGAAAAGGACTAATGTATTCATAAATACAAAAGACTGTTCACTCAGGGGCTCCCCCACAAACTTATTCGATTATAGTTTTTGACCAGCCCTACTACGAGCACTGCTACGGTCGCCGTGCCATGCTCTCCATCGACTGATGCCCTACCCCTCCATGGGATCCTTGAGGGCACCATCATCTGCAATGTCGAGCACCACATCAGCGACTGTGGTGCCCTCCCTAGGGCATCTAGGGACTATGCCATCATCATAAGCCGCAACCCTAACAATGGCACCTCCGCCGGGGTGTCCAGGGACTATGCCATCATCATCAGCCATAACCCTAACAACGGCACCTAGGTGGGGGTGTCTCCCACCAAGGCAAGGCCAATGACGCTCGGCACCCTCTAGTGCCCCTCCTCCTTTGGTAGTAGTGGCCCCTTCTCAGCAAAGGCGGCCTGCACCACCTCATCTACATTGGATGACCTCCAGCTCGACATTGCGCTCTAGATTCATGAGCGGATCTATGAGTTTTTCTCTCCCTGGCATTACCCTCTCTAACTTAGAACCACCGTGACATAGGAACGCATTCGGTGGAAAGTAAGGAGAAGAGGTAGCGGCCCAAGAACAGGCAAGAGAATGGGATGAGAACTTCCCTCCCCCTCCCTATTTAAGGAAGAGGTGCGACGGCTGAGGAAAGGCAAAAGGTTAGGGGCAGAAAACTCTCTTCCTTCCTTTATTCAATGCAGATGGGAAATCAATGCCTGACGGGAACCAGAGGGGATGCACCGGAACTAATGGGACATGCTTTGGTCGATGAGACGTCACCTAGTCAAACAGGACGTTGCCTAGGAGTGGCCCACCACTAATGCGCGCCGGGCGTGAGAACCAGGGCACACCCGCATGCAGGCGACTCTCTGCTTCCCTAGGCAGGACCATGGAATGACCCGACGATGAAACCCCCATCTAGGGGGGGCCCAATGGGCCTCCTAGGTCGATCGAACAGGCCTAGGCGAAATGATGAACGAACAACCTGTAGAAAGATAAGCACCTCTATTTTCTTACTTTGCGCATTAATTTCATTACCGAGTTTCTGACCCCAGCAACAGTAGGGGCACGGACACCACTCGGGGGCTGCTGAGGGTGTCTACCTATTTAGACATCCTCTTTGCCTGACCCCTCCTTACGTCTAAAACCGGAAGCACGGCATGTGGGTATAAAAAATTTGAATACAACTGGACGAACCGCCAGACCCTACGCCCCGATGGCTATAGTGTTTTTGTTCACCTAGCATAACCTGAATTTATAGTTCCCCGCACCACAAGCTTTAGCTCCCGCCTTCCTGAGAAGGGTTTGGGGGGTCCTCCTATAGAATCTCCTTCGAGGAGAAGCTGTTAGGTCGTCTAAATCAATCGAATGGCTCAGGATCACCGCCGAGAGATAAAAATGAAAAATGGCAATGCTTATGCAGGTTACACCGAACCTCGTCGCAAACAGTCGGACCCAAACCCCGCACTGACATATTTGGTAAGAGCTTCCCATTGCTCACACCACTAGGGTAACATTACTGACCCCCTGCCTTCATTTCAATTAAGTTATACATTGAATCCATACATCCAAACATTGCATATGCAAATCGCTGCATTCCAACACTTCGTGTTGTGTCACGAGGCGGTAGCCGCCTCATTCAATATGAGCAGCGACTGACTGAGGTTCGAAGGCTGGCCCATGAAGGGCTCGAGGTCACCTCGTGTCAAACAGAGCCAGGGGAGAAAAACCGAGATGAGCCCCTAGTGGCCTTGCCCGACCCCGCTCAGGAGAGGATAGGGACATCTTTACCTTTCTCGTTCGATTCTAGCCCCGAGCCAAACCCATAGAATCTCCATCGAGGAGAGGCCAATGGGCCACCTGAGCCTATTGAACAGCTCGGGCATCTGTCGGGAGGCGGGTTAAGAAGTAGTGAAATGCCACATGAGGGCTCTGCCAACCCTGTTAGCAAATGATGGACCCGGATTTCACATGAACATGCCCAGTTAGCGAGCTCATTGAGCACAACACTTGAGCCATCGAGGCAAGTGTCATCAACTCAACCCCTCTGGTTGCGGAAACTAGGGATGGGGTAACGCGTGAAACACAGCCGACCCCTTATAGACCCTAATGAGCCCGGGGGCTTAAGCCAGCTCGATCCATGATCGAGAGCCCAAGGTTCGAAGGCTAACCCATCAAGGGTCTAAGGCTGCCTCGCGTCCAACAAGAGCCAGGGGAGAAAAATGTAGATGAGCCTCAGTGGCCCTTACCCAACCCTGCATTAAGGTGGGAAGGGTCATCTCAACCTTCTAGTTCAATCCAGCCTCTAGCCGAGCCCATAGAATCCCCATTGAGGGGGAATCTGTTGGAAGGTAGGTCAAGGAGCAACGGAACACCACCTGAGGGCTTTGCCAACCCTATCGCAAAGCAAATGGGATCGAATTCCATCCAAACATCCCTGTTAGCAGAGCTCATGAAGCGCGTCACTCAAGCCGTCAAGGCAAGTGATGTTGCCTTGACCCCTCTAGTTATGGAAACTATGGATGGGGCGACAGTCACAAAATGAGTCGGGCCTTGATCAAATCCCCACCATGCGTGAGGGCTCGGGGAAGGTTGGGCCAGTAATAAGACCAAAACTGCATGATCACGCAAGTGATCGCTAAAATCCCAAGTAAAGGGTACATGCAAGACTAAGTTCCCTACCCTCACCCCGGTCTCTAGTAACATTCAGGCCCCAGCGATCGCAAGGGGTCGAATCTCACTCGGGGACTGACAAAGGTATGAGTACCTCCTTTCTTTTTTCGAAATAGTCATTACATCAGACCTTTTCCTCGTGTCGAGACTGGCGGCAAGGTTCAGGGGAATAGATAGGTAGGACCGCAAAAAGCCCACGCCCTAGATGGCTACAATAATTTTGCTCACCAGCACAATCAAAATTTCCCCTGAACACCTCGGGCTCTGCAGTCTTAACGAGCGTAAGGGTCAGATCACATAAATCTTTTTTCATCGCAAAAAAGGGAAATGGTCAGATCAAACAAACGAAATGAAATTGCGAAACAAAGTCACAAATCTATTTTTGGACATGAAAGTACCGACACTTGTCCACATATTACAGATAAATATTTAACAAACTTATTTAACTAACTACTTCATCGAAGGGAGAACCATGTCTTTCGGCCTATCCACCAGGTTCCGTGCAATGGGAGTCACCGCCTTCTCAATCTCATCTAGCTCGAGGTCTTCATAGCCAGGCGCGAAGCCATGGCTCATTACCTCCAAGTTGATCTCCCAATCATAATGATAATGGGCAACAGTGAAGGCTTGGGTGATCCTGGCATGAAAGACATCCTCCTCAAGCTGGCCCACCCGCGCCGTGATACCAGCGGCATGAGTCGCAAAAGAGCTGGTCCCCTCCTCTTGCACCACCTGTAGGTCGTCGTAGACCACCATGATGGTAGAGCACAGAAGATCATGCTAATCGCTTTCAACCTGAAGGGTCCCCCACACCTCGGCGAGTTCCATGCCTAGCCCGGCATAAATTTCCTCAACCTCTAGCCTTCGATCCACCATGTCCCCAAGATCCGCCCGGAGGGCCCTAGGCCTCCCAACATGCCTCATCACGCTCTCAGACGGCCCTAGTCGCGCTCCTCATGGGCCGTGCTGCACTCCGAGCGAAGTCTTTCTTCAGTCCAGAGCAGCTTGTCCTGCTCCCTGTGTAGCTGGGCAATCACCTTAGCATCCTAGTTTGCTCTGTGCTGCAGCACTATGGACCTATCCTCGGCTTTCAGCTTGAGATCCCGCTCCATCTCTAGCTCCTCTAGGAGCTCGATGGCCCGCTAGGTGGGCATCGGCCTCCTTTTGGAGCAGCTCATCCCGCTCCTTCTAGACCCTGGTGCCACCTCCTCGTCCAGCTTCACCCTCGCCAATAGGTCCTCAAACATCCCATGGATCTCCTCTATGTCCCGACGCACTTTGGTCTCCCGCTGCTAGGCAGCGGTGAGCTGGGTGCTCAAATCTCCGTGTAGCCGGGCCTCCTCGGTGAGGTGGTCCCATTCCACCTTCTGCTCACAGAGGAACCAGGATTTCTCCTAACTATGAGCAATGAGGGACTGAAAAGAAGACTTAGTGTCAAAAATACAAAAAACATGAAGACAAGAAGAAAACGAGATGAAAGATCAAACGGATACCCAGCCATTCGGAATGATGACATTGCGCAGGATGACCTAGGCCTAATCCAGGATGCCCATCATCATCAAGATCCCTTCATCAAGACTCCCCCACTCTATGCTCTTGGCAGCATCATCGAGCAAGAAGGGAGTCGACATTGTGTCTTGGGGATCCATCTAGTGGAGCGGTGACTCACCCCACATGGGCAAGCAGCTGCCCCCCAACACCAGGGCCAAGGGTGACCCCCTACTAGGCCTCTCCACCACCACCATGATGTCCGGAGATCCTCCGGCCATGTCCTCCACCATCCGGCCTACCTCATGCACCATAGCCTGGGCCGCCGATGGCGCGGATTGCGCTACATCCAGCGGTGCAAGGCTTGTCGCGATCGCGGTCACCTCCACCTAGGCCTCCGGTGGCACAGATTCTGCCGCCCCCTCGAACACCACCGTGGCTGCGTCCAGCGGCTCCTACCTTGGCATAGTCATGGCCACCTCCACTGGCGATGTCAGACCCTTGGCTTATGGTGCCACGCCCGCCATGGAGGACGCCACCGGCATGGACGGCAGCTCCGTTCACTCCAACGCAGATGGAGGAGTCACCTCTGCCGCCGCTTGCTCAACAACCACTGAGGGCACGGGTGCCACCACAGGCAGCGCTAGACCAGCCAATGAGGCCACAGCATTAGCACCGCTCCTGCCCGAAACAGGAGCGACATCAGGGCAACGATGTCCGTCCCACCGTGAAGGGCAAGGCTCTTCTTGGGTGCTAGCCCCCAGAAAGTGGCCTCGTCACAAGAACCTACAAGAGGTACAAGTTGGTCAAAATAGAAGAATAAAAGGGGGGGAAATAGGGGAATCAATGACCTACTCTGACGCCTTTGGGTGGTGGGAACATTTTGGGGATGAACCCCTAGACCCCTACCCCAACTCGTCGGGGTGGGACCATTTTGAGCCTACCCCCTGCTCCCGAGCAGGGGGCTCATCTCCCTTATCTCTGAGGCACAGCGATGGAGCCGTCCCCCTCCATCAGTACCTCGAGGACAGTGGCAGATCCGCCCCCTCCCATCCACCAATCCTCCACTGGCACCCTGGGTGTGGCGGCGGATCCACCGACTCCCACCTGGACCTAAGGACAGGCTCGACTCTACTGACCTCATGGACTCGCTTCGCTCCGCGTGGAACGGGAAGGGTCCCTGCATGGACTGGTGGGCGTCTGTTAGCGTATCCTTGTCCTCTAGTACTTCCCAATCCATGTCGGCAGCTACCTCATCATCGTCGTCATCACTATCTATCTCCTCTCCTTGATCATGCGCTTGCTGCTTCCGTAGCAGCTCCTTCCTGAGCTCCCTCATCCTTTTGTCCCACTTGGCCGCAATATGGTTCGCTTTCGCTAGGGTCCGATCCTTCGGCAATGGAGCTGGGCTTTCCTTGAAGAACAGTAACCTTGGCTGGTCCCACCATCCCAAGGTCAGCTTTAAGGGGTTAGAAATTCAAGTAAAAAGGAGTATGGAGAAAGAATACTTACAAAATCAATAAACCTCGGTTCTAGATGCATTAGGGGGATGCCCCGACATCGGAAACACAAAATTAAGGACAACTTCTAGCAGTGTCCTTCGAAGGCTCCATCGCCTCCTTGATGTGCTGCGCTACATCAAAGGGAGGGAGCGCTTCGCCAACAAGTGTCGTCCCTTCGAACGATGCCCCAGGCGCCATTTGGTGTAGGGGAAGCACACACGCCATCAGCGGTGCCACCCTCCTCATGTGGTAAGTGCCAATGATCCCCGATCCCTTCACACCCCTGTCCTTCAAAGTTTGGAGGGCAGCGAGAAGGTTGTTCAGGTTCTTCTTTTCCTTGACCGGGACACCCCACTTCCACGACCCTGGGGTCTCCTCGATGACGCGCCCAGAGAAAACTGGCAGGGGGCGGCAGCGTCAACCTTGACATAGAACCATTGCAAATGCCACCCCTTGTTGGAGGTCGATAGATGCATTAATAGGTATGCTTCTGCTCGGTTGTTGCAGAGGTGAATGCTGACGCATCCCACCAGCGCGCGTAGCTCTTGCTTGTCGACCCACTTCTTTAGAAGATTGACGGTGAAGAGATGCCGCCATAGGTCAAAGTGAGGATCAATCCCCAAGAACCCCTCGCATAGGGCAATGAATGCCACCATGTGCTAGATCCCATTGGGGGTAAGGTGCTGTAGCTCCACCTGGTAGTAATCTAATAGCCCCCGAAGGAACTTGTGAGCGGCTATGGCGAATCCCCGCTCATGGAAGTGAGCAAAGGACATGACATACCCTTTGGGCGATGATGGTGCATCCTCATTACCGAGCAGCCGCCACTCCTCGGTGGTGGTCAGTAGGCGAAGGAGGCCACGGCGAATGAGGCCCTCCAAGTGATGAGGGGTGATGCTGGATCCGCTCCACGACTCCAATAAAATGACTAGGAGGGGGCCGGATGTGAGTTTGATGGTGGTTGTGATGCAGATGTGAGCTTGACGGCGGCCACGATGCGAGTGCGGGAGGCCCTAGCAATTGGTGGCAGAGGCTGACAATGCGAAGGCAAAGTACGGAACCCTAGGGGTGAACCTCGTGGTTTTATAGGGGCGATAGATGTGAGAAGGGCAACCATCTACCTTGATCTCTGAGCCTACCATGACACACTGCCGTGTCATGTCGTGGGATACACGCCCACGATCCCTATCCTTTCCCACCAAAATCGCGTCGAACGGTTTGCCATCCCCAAACAGACCGGGACTCTTTTTCCCACCGAGGGAATATAGGTACAAGGGCTGGCCCAATAGTCTCGATGGCCATCCCAACGAGGGATGGGCCCGCAAGTGACCAGGACTTAGGTACACCAGCAGTAGGGGGGTCTCAATTCACAATCGAGTCCCAGCCAGGCTGACCCTAGACAAAATCCTCGTGAACAGGATACCAGGGTTCCCTTAAAACTATCCAGCTAACAAAAACTGAATCCCACAGCCTTACCCACGAAGGATTCGAAATTACCCCCCGAGCAGTTCTATCCGAATCACTCGAGGCTCGGTGGCTACACCCATTGGGTGCGCTCGCACGCACCCTCTAGTGAATCGAAATACCGCCTGAGCGATTCTATCTGAATCACCTAGGGGCTCGAGGGCTACTGTCAGTGACCTAATACCGGGGTACCCAATGAGGTGGAACTAATAATCATCGAACATTGATGCTTCTAGTCAGACAAGAACACTACTATGGTTCTTGCCCGAACGATGGAAGATTAGTCCCGCCTCGCCCGATGGCTAAGGGCTGGCTCTGCCTCACCCGACATCCGAGGGTGGGCTCCACCTCACCCGATGGCTAAGGGCAGACTCTGCCTTGACCGACGCCCGAGGGCAGGCTTTGCCTCGCCCAACACCCGAGGGCTAGCCTCTGCTTCGCTTGTCGGCTAAGGGCTGGCTCCGCCTCACCCGACGCCCAAGGCGGGCTCTGCCTCGCCCGACCCTCGAGGGCTGGCCTCTACCTCGGGTTGGCCTCCACCTCATCCGACGGCTTAGGGCTGGCTCTGCCTCGCTCAACATCCGAGGATGGGCTCCACCTTGCCTGATGATCACACCCTACTCCTTCATGATGATAAGCACAGGGTATGACAGGACATTCAAGTCAAACACAGTACCGAGGACCATGCCCTGCACGCCTACAAGAAGGTACCATCAGGATACGATGGGACAGGCACTTTAAGCCCTTTCCGACGTAACAATGCTCGAATAGTGTTGTAGGCACTGACTTTTATCCCACAGTGTAGTAGGCACCGCCTTCAGTCCTTGGGCGTGGATAGTAACATAGGCATACGACAGCCACTATGGTCCAAGATAGAAATCACATCATCTACAGTGATGGACGTATGGTCACTTCCCGTTTTACCCCCTGAGGGATCATAGCTCAGCTCTCCGGCATGCCGCACCATCCGCCGGCATAGGATGGGATGCACCCACTTGCTAAATGAGGCCAGGGCATGGCCTACGAAGATCAGTGAACACACCACCTCTGACACGGCCAGCCGTATTAAGCAGGGCAGGCACAGAGAAAAAGGAGGACCCGGCTCCCTCAAAGGACCTTCGATACCTTCGGCATTTTCCTCTTTCTCCCATCTATAACCCCTGCTCCCCCCTTGGTCTATAAAAGGGAGGGCAAGGCCCCACGCCAAAGGGACCAACTCTTGATGGATCGGTTCCGCACACACAACGCATCACGCATACAGCCAAGCAGTGACCAAGCTCTTGACGCCCTTTCGACCATTCCATCAGAGACCTAGGACCTCTCCCTCTCTCAGCTATTTGTACCCCCTACTACAAACCTTTTTTGGTACTAATAACACGAGCAGGCAGCAGACTAGACATAGGGACATTCAGCCTGAACTAGTATAAACCTTGTGTCCTTTAGTGCACCATCCGAGCCTAACGTGCAACAATTACAAATTTACTAGCCGGTGTTTGTTTGAAACACCGACAATACCCAAACTATAGCATTTATCATAAGCAAAAGAATCATGAACTTGTATGAGCAATTATTTTCACATGAAGATAAATATAAGTAAGGGAGTTGGTGAACATTTTATTTACCTTTGTATACCTGAGTGTTATTACCAGTAGCTTTTCTAGATGGAAGCTTTGACGCTGATACAGCAGTGGATTGTATATGGTCTGTCTCAAGTTATCACTATGGCTAGGCTGCACACACACAACTAGTGTGATGGGAGTGAGATTCCTGATCTTCTGTTAGGTTCAACATAACTATCAATTTGGTCGAAGAGCGACACACCGATCTGGCTTCAGATCACAAAGCCCTGAACCCTGCAACCTTAGCACCATGTCTCCTCTAGTTATCAACCATGTCACGATCTGGTTGACCTCACCAAGAAGGCTAATCCCTGTTGCGAATCGAAGAACACATGCAAGAAAGATAAACACAACTCAAGTATAGTGACAATTGCGGATGTATGATTAGCACTCGAATGTGGGGTTTCACAAACCGATAACGGTGATTGTTCAAAGACAGATTGATCTAAAGCAAAACGCAAACCCTAATATAGGTGGTGACTACTTATTATATAGCCTAAGGGGCATCCAAGGACCCCTATTCACGTCACTAAGTCCCAACACGTTACAAGGTCCAAACAGCCCAAAAGATGACGACGCAGCGCCCTGATAGATTTTGGACATCAAATTGTTTTGATGATTCTCGTTGATTGTAAAGGAATTTTTATGTAGGACAACTTTCATTGGTTCACTTATCAAATTATCTTTCTATCCATATGTGGATCATCGAAAATAGAGTCCATTTGTGAGCTGGGCGTCCATTTTACTATAGACTGCTCCTGGAGCCCGAGATGGACTTGAACTTGACTTGGATTGGGCCTCCAACTTGGCTTGGATGCCCTTGCTTGCCTGCTAAGGTGGTGGCCAAGGGGGAGGACGTCCAAGGGCTTACTTTATGTGTTCTCCATCTCCTTGGGGCATACTCCAACTTAGGCCAGGGTCCCAAGCGTGAATAACAAGCCCATGGTGACGATGTAGCTCCTGGCAGAAACAATGGCAGCATGTCTTGATGATTTGGTGGCCTTGCTGATGTGATATTGAGATGGGACCAGATCTATTTGAAAGCTTATCAAACAAGCTTTCCATCAAATGCTCATTCACCGCAATCACACTCCGGATAGATGAGTTATGACCTTCCTAATGAAGCATTGCCGGGCCGCTGATGAACTGGAAGTTCAACTTTGATGAACTTGCACTTTGAGACACATTTGTACCTACAAGCAAATAATGACATGTACATGTGGAAGCAAGTGAATTATACCAAAAATCACTATGCAAATATTGGAACGAGCTCACCTTATAATCAATGGCTATATCCGAAGGTGTCTTGTCCTCCTCTCTCTCAATACACGTATCCGAAGGTGTATGGACCATGAGCCATAGTGATAGCAAAGGTCTAGAATAGGAGAATCCTCCTTCTCTTATATATATATATATATCTTTTTTCTTCTTCTTTCCTCTCTTTTTTCATAATATATTCTTTTTATAGGAAGGTAGAGTAGACATTTTTTTCTCTTTTTAACCAAGGCTATCTTTGGTGAGACATCCTCCCCCACACTTGGACTTTTGCATAAAAGTTAAGTGTGTAGTGTCGGGGTCTCCTCTTGAGTGTATTCCATCACCAAAGGGAATCATGGCATTTAGTTTGATGCAACTCTCATGTTTTCTAGCATCGTATGTGTAACACCCCAATGTTAAGCTTTGCATTTGGCACTTGCATTTCATGAGCATAAGCATCATCCAAGCATTCATGAACATGAGCATATGAAATTTCATCTCATTCTTATACATTGTCACATGAAATGTTGATTTTGTATATATATGCTTATGCTTGCAATCATGTATGACCAATGTATGAGATGGTGGTGAGGTCATGAAAACACCTTAGACACACCTAGAATGGTACATGGAACAATGTTTATATTCATGACATAGACCAAATTTGGTTCTAAGTGTTGGTTTCATTTGAAATGCCATTTTCATGATGTTAGTTTGACTGAAGTTGAATAATAGCTTAGAGTGTTTGCATGGCTATATGGCCTAAATAAAAGTTGTAGTTATTGTCATGGGTAACAAACTTCATTTAAGGGTCATGAGCTAATTCAGTGTCTAACATGGTCAAATAGAGCTCACAAGTATCAACAAAATGTTGTTTTCAAAACTTAAAATTTCGCTGTCTTTAACCGGTTTTTAGTTTCAATGTAGCCCAATTTGGAGCAATGTAGTTTGGAAACCAGTTTGAATTAGACCACGATCATTAAAGCAAAGTTGTAGTACTCACATAGCTCTACAACTTTCACTAATACCATTTTCATTGATTTACCACGGATTAGGAGTTACATGTACATGAACTTGCTCTATCAATCGTCTATTGCAGGCCTGAAACCGTTCGGAGCAGCGCGGCGTCATGGTCAATCGACCATAGGGCATGGCCACCCATGGCGTACACGTGCCAGGGCTAGGCCGCATTATGGCCAGGCGTGCGCTGAAGAGGCTACCACGCGTCCCTGCCCTCACTCACGCCCTCACTCTCTTTCTCTCTCTCACTCTCGTGCTTGCCAAAGCAGAACCACAGTGTCGCCATCGCCACCACACCTCCGCTGAGCTCGCTTACTGCCGCCACTACGACATTGTCCAATAGCTCATACGCACAGCTCCACCAACACCACCTCCACCTTCCCAACCCGCTAGCACCACCATTCGAGCAAGGGTAAGGACACATTACACGTCACCATTACCACGATGGCCACAGAGCATCTCCAAGCTCTAAGCTCAGTGGCCAGCCTTATCCACTGCTCCTCTTACCTCCTTCTCCCTAGTTCTATTATCGCCTTAGGTCATAGATGCCCATGTCATTGTTTATTTAACCGCTACCGCCACCATCACGCGGGAACGCACGACGTCGCCATGCACGTCCGCCATGGCTGCAAGCACGTGCTAGCCACCGACGACTTCACCGACCGCCCTTAGCCCACTCTGGTACCCGTTACCGTGTCGCCTAGAGGTGTTGCACCTTCCCCGATGATGGAGACCAACCTTCAGCCACTGTCTCGTTGGAACGGTGACACCACCATCGTGCTCTGTGCGCCGCCGTACCACCATGCACATGGCCGAAGCTCACCATCGCTTCATCGTGGCTCGATCTGCATCATAGAGCTCCGCTAGGGTTCATAGATGTCATAGCAGTGCTCACCTTGGCTTGCCATCGCCGGAGACAATGAGCCCGCCATAGTGCAGCACCGCTGTCCACCATTAGCATCATCACCATAGTCAACCATCATTAGAGGTTCGACCATCTAGCTCACTAGATGCGGAATGTGATGGGGAACACGTCAGTGACGACCGCACCGCTAGAGACCTTGCCATCGGCGAGTTCGCCGCCAGTCAAGCCAATGCTCTACTCTGTCTCTCTATCGTGTGGGTCCCATTGACCTATAGGTTCCAGTCATCAGTCATAGCGGGGTGTATACACCGGGTGCACCTAGCAATAACGCCTGATTTGAAATTTGATTTTTCTTTATTAATTTTTTTTCATAGATTTAGTTACAAACTTCAAAAATTCATATCTAGAGCTAGGACTGTCCAAATAGGGTGAACCAAATTTTATTGGATTCGTAATGAAGTGTATTATTTGATAAAAATATGAAATATATTGTTTAGGGTATTTTCTTGATGAATTAATTTGAGCAAGATAAGTGCTTTTAAAGTAGTTTATATCTTATAAAATGGATAACTTGAGATAAGAAAGTGATAAAAATATGATTCCAATTTTGTTGGTCTTGTGTTGACATGATTTAGCTACGAAAAATATTAAACCTACAATAAGCATACTTGTAATATGGTCTTCATATTTAATCCTAATTAATTGCTAGTTTCTAGTGAAATTAATTGCGGTAAAAATATATAACGTATGAGCATACAAATTTTTACACAGTATTCTCATGCTAGGAGAAAAGTAAGAAAAATATTAAATCTATTGCCTGACACTTTTCACTATGCTAAACTATTTTTGCTAAAATAAGCCTATGTAACTTGTCATTTTCGTAGAGGTAGCTACACTTATCGAAATGTCATGAAATTTTTATAGTGGACTACTAAGGTCATTTGTAGGCTACTATAATTATTTCAGAATTTAATAAGAGCTGGAAATATTTATCCTTTAAATCATCTTGTTATCTAAGGAAATTAATAAATGAATATAAATAAATTATTTATGTTTAACCATGATGTTTTCTATGGTGCTTGTGATGCATATGATCTGTTGGTGTTATTAGTTAGGCTTAGAAGTATTTGTTTATAGGCAACTAGTTAACTATTGCCTTATAATTTAACTAGATGGCTGCATATATAGTTTCTGTTGTGCTGATAATTTCATGATGATAATGATCTTTTCTATAAAGATAGTTAATAACAAAGTTGTAGATAACTTACTTATCTACCTTGTGTTAAATTTTCATAGTCATAGGACTTATGGTTTAATAAGTATAGCTGTTAGAAATCTGCTATCAGAAATGCTTGCTCTCTGGATAGATCTGAAGGATTGAATTGTTTCATCTAGATAACTGCTGAATCACTTTGAGATGATTAAAATAAAGTTGTAGGAAATTTCATAATATTTCTAGAATGTCCACAACCATATTATTTTGATGTGCATAACTATAGTTATGATTAAAAAAAGTGGTTGATATCTTGTAGTCTAGAAAATGATTTACATAAGTGTTTGTTTAAGTTATTAGAGAAGAGATATGCACCTACTCAGTAAAAGTAAATATAACTTGTTATCACCTTAATGCAATGCTGTTTAAAACACTTATGAGGATGCATTCATCACATCATATCATATTATACATGTCATTATATATGCATTCATGATATCTTATTTCATGCTCATGCATATAGGATAGTCCGAAGGGATAACCCTTTTGGAGTTCAATGAAGAAGAAGAGGAGGAACAGTAGGAAACACCTCAAGCCATAGCTCCAGAAGAAGAGGAGCAAACTCTTGAGGACCTCCCTAAGTGCCCGGATCATAGGCCAACCTCTTTCCTCAAAGGCAAGCCCTAGAGCATTCTAAGTCTCCTACGTTTTACAAAACTTCACTTGAGTCCTTTATGTTTAATGCATTAAGTTATAAGATTTGATTGGAAACACTTGATGCATAGAACTACCTTGTCCAGATAAATATACCTTTAACCCTGTGTAGGTCTAGGATTGAATATATGTTTAGCCATGCTTAGATCGGTAGAAGTCCAATGATTTCCTGTCACTTGCGAGATATAGGTGGATACCAAGGCACGGTTGGCTATATTTGCTATCGTGGAATAGAACCATTGGGTAATGTAACTGGAGACCAGGCAAAGTCTATGTGTAGGTTGACTCATGTGATTCTGTTTGTGCCGATTAAGGATCGTACCATTGTTGGCACTTTTGTCGATATTGAACACATGCCTCTCACTTAGCTGGTCGGATAACTCATTCCGACCATGAAGCCGAGTAGCTCAACTCAGGCCAGGCCCCATTCTATAAAGGTGCGCACTCTGGATGGTAGTAAGGATGTGTGGGGAGCCAGACGTGAGCCTAATGGTAGGCTAGGCCAGAACGTCCTGGCAGCTGGTTGTCCTAGATTGTGCGGTGCTTGGCGAACCCACGAAATGTGGACCTAAGTTGTACCAAAGGTGACCATTGATCTGGTCTGCCTAGGTTTGTGTTAGGAATAAATTCCTAGCTGGTTGAAATCGATTTGAATTGCCATCTCTCCCAGACCGTGAGAAACTTGGCTAGTCCCAATATCATAGTAATTGTATTATGGAATAATGGTTATGATGAACATGGAATTATTATACTAGCTATGGTTACTACTGTATGCTACTAAATGATATACCACATGTTTGGTACAGGCTAGTTGCTAATCTAGAGATAAATAGCTATAATTAACTTGATAACCGAATTATAACTATATACTTGAATTGGTAAGCTTTTTATGCAAAATGTTGTTAAGCTAGCTCCACTTATAAAGCCTTGCATGATCCTTGGAGTCACTTTATTTTTGGTTTATGATGGGTAAGCCTAGCTGAGTACCTTCTCGTACTCAGGGTTTTATTCCCATTGTTGAAGATGGTATAGTTTATCATGGCTATTACAAGAACTGATTCTGTCCCACCGTGGACAAGGAGTAAGCCCTGGGCAGGTATCTCTTATTAATCCCTCCCTTATGCTTTTGTGGAAGTGTCATCATGAGCTAGCACTATATTTAAACAATGTTGCAGATGTTGGTTTCAAACTTTTAATTTGCTTCTGCTACTATCTTACCTGAATGTGGTTTGTAGTAACTTTAATTCGTACTCTGATGGATGAACTGTATTTGTGAACTTTATGTAACATGTGACATGTATGTTGAATCATGTATGATCTTGGTTGTATGTTGGTTGAATCGAGAATCTTCATGGTACTTGACGGACTACCGGGTTTATATGGGCTCAAGTATGACAGTGCAACCGCTTGCGAGCTATCATTGTACTTGTACTCTTATAAATTGATCGGTTCTGCTATGGTGAAACATCCTAGCCCAGGGCTTAACAGGATTAATAGGATACTCATACCAACAAGTTGCAACTTCTTTTCCGGAATCCCATCTCTAAAGAACTCTAAGGTTAAGTGTGCTTGGCCTAGAGCAATTTCAAGATGGGTGACCGATCGGGAAATCTTTCTCGGATGCGCACGAGTGAGGACAAAGTGTGCAGAAAAGACTTATGTGGGTCTGTGAGGGCAGTCTATGTCCTAGAAAAGCTGCAAGATGTAAGCAGGCCCAGCCTCATAGAGGCAGGACGTTATAGAATGGTATCAGAGCCGACTCTCATGGTTTCACAGGCGCGTGTGTCGTAGTTGTGCAGGCATGGTGCGCATGGCTGGAGTGGTCCTAGAGTGGTCACACAGCATGGCACATGCGCTGGCACTGGACACATGGATGTGGCCAAGAAGGGACATTCCTAGCTTGGGATTGACCAACGAGGACGTCGGTCTCTTAAGGGGGTGAGGATATAACATCCTGGCCCAAGGCTTAACAGGATTAATAGGATACTCATACCAACAAGTTGCAACTTCTTTTTCGGAAGCCCATCTCTAAAGAACTCTGAGGTTAAGCGTGCTTGGCCTAGAGCAAATTCAATATGGATGACAGATTGGGAAATCTTTCCCGGGTGCGCACGAGTGAGGACAAAGTGCATAGAAAAGACTTGTGTGGGTCTGTGAGGGTAGTCTATGTCCTAGGAAAGCTGCCAGATGTAAGCGAGCCTGGCCTCATAAAGGCGGGACATTACATATGGTATGCCCCTTGTCCTTCTTAGTCTCAACCTGAAAGGGTTAGCAACCAAGAATACCCGAATGTGCATACTAACTTGAAAACATGTTCTTGCTTTTATTGATAAGAAAGGTTTTTTATTATTATTATATTTTTTCATGATAATCTGGGGTATCTCCTAGTAGTGCTTAATTTATGGTCTTAAGCTTGACCGTGGG
Organism: Miscanthus floridulus; assembly: GCF_019320115.1. NCBI lineage: Eukaryota > Viridiplantae > Streptophyta > Magnoliopsida > Poales > Poaceae > Miscanthus > Miscanthus floridulus. Next base: position 51,762,923 of record NC_089598.1, on the reverse strand, counting down.
AACTTTATCTTGCAGCTATCAATGGTGGTATAGTTCCAAGCTTTACCACCAAACAGTTAGCAATAATGGTCAAGCTATAGGGTTCGTACCACAATGCCACTATAGAATTTGCAATACTTGTGATAAACAAAAGCATCCACAACCATCCTCTTAAAAGGTTTTGAGACGAGGATCAAGAGTTGGTTGCAATCCTCGTAGAAGCAATAGGCGCTAAGTGAAACAAACTCTAGAGACTTTGACAGTGAGCATAAAATGCGAGGGGTCTCAAAAGTGAAACTTTCATGGTCATTTATGGAATTCCTCCTTTTGGACTCTAGAGTTGGTACTACAGGGATGTCCATGGCATTGTTTTCTTTTGTAAGGAAAATGGACCCTAGGCCCATTTACTTTGGATTTTAGGGTTTGGTGACCAACATAACCAAGTTGGACTAATGAATTTGCAAGTGATTGTTTTGTAGTTCAATAGGGTGCAAGACATGACTTGGATGAAGGCGACGTGAAGATCCGATGATCAACACCATAAGCAAAACCCTAGGAGCACAAGAGAAGACCCAAGATATCAAGCAAAGTCCAATCACGAAGATAGGAACCAAGCCGTACGGAAGATCATGAAGAAATAAGCTCATAGAGATGACTAGACACTGGACCAGACGCTGGATGAAAGTGACCGGATGCTCTGATCAAGAGGCTCGACAATAGTAGGCGTCAGTAGCAGCGATCAAATGCTGAGTACTGAAATCGACCAGATGCACCGATGGTACTGTTCATCATTTCGGCAACACATTCAGCATTGACCGAACGGTGGTGGAAAATCGACCGAACGCAGAACAACAGCGTTCGATCGAGTACAGAAAAGTTCCAGAGCAGTGAAATTGCGACCAGACACTGGCAAGCGTCCAATCAGTTGATCGCAGCTCTAACAGTTGGGACAACCAGACATGTCCGGTCAGGACGTGATTAGCGTCCGGTCAGTAGCAGAAAAATAGGATTTCGTCCCCAACGGCTACTTTCTCAATGGGCTTATAAATAGACCCCCAACCGGCCATTTGAGAGGTGTGGAGCTAGGGAAACATACCAAGGGTGTTGATACACCATTTTAGTGATCTCCACTTGCATAGTGCTTAGTGATTCATTAGGTGATTAGCATAGGTGCTTTATGAAGTACTTAGGTTGATTAGACCACCGCTTATGCACTTGCTCTAGGTTTAGGCCTTTTGTTTAGTGAGGTTTGCATACCTCTTACCACTCGGTGCTTGCACGCACCATTGTTGTACATTAGAGGGGCTTGTAGTCTTGTGAGATCACACCAACCGTGTTTGTGGTGTGGCTGCCATCGTGTACCGAAGGGAACAAGGCCCGTGGCGTTTCGGCCAGAAGCTTGATAGTGAAGACGGTGGGGAGCAACTTAGATGAAGGCGACGTGATGATCCAATGATCAACACCATAAGCAAAACCCTAGGAGCACAAGAGAAGACCCAAGATATCAAGCAAAGTCCAATCACGAAGATAGGAACCAAGCCGTACGGAAGATCATGAAGAAATGAGCTCATAGAGATGACTAGACACTGGACCAGACGCTGGATGAAAGTGACTGGATGCTCCGATCAAGAGGCTCAACAACAGTAGGCGTCAGTAGCAGCGATTGAATGCTGAGTACTGAAATCGACCAGATGCACCGATGGTACTGTTCATCATTTCGGCAACACATTCAGCATTGACCGAACAGTGGTGGCAAATCAACCGAACGTAGAACAGCAGCGTTCGATCGAGTACAGAAAAGTTCCAGAGCAGTGAAATTGCGACCAGATGCTGGCAGCATCCAATCAGTTGATCGTAGCTCTAACAGTTGGGACGACCAAACATGTCCGATCAGGACGTGATTAGCGTCCGGTCAGTAGCAGAAAAATAGGATTTCGTCCCCAACAGCTACTTTCTCAGTGGGCTTATAAATAGACCCCCAACCGGCCATTTGAGAGGTGTGGAGCTAGGGAAACATACCAAGGGTGTTGATACACCATTTTAGTGATCTCCACTTGCATAGTGCTTAGTGATTCATTAGGTGATTAGCATAGGTGCTTTATGAAGTACTTAGGTTGATTAGACCACCGCTTATGCACTTGCTCTAGGTTTAGGCCTTTTGTTTAGTGAGGTTTGCATACCTCTTACCACTCGGTGCTTGCACGCACCATTGTTGTACATTAGAGGGGCTTGTAGTCTTGCGAGATCACACCAACCGTGTTTGTGGTGTGGCCGCCATCGTGTACCGAAGGGAACAAGGCCCATGGCGTTTCGGCCAGAAGCTTGATAGTGAAGACGGTGGGGAGCATCCAGGGAGAGGCTTGCTAGAAGGCATGTCGAAGACCCACTTGCGCATGGGGAAGGCCTGAGGCTATCCACGGAGTTACCCGACTAGGAGCTTGGCCCTTGAGAGGGGCTCCAACAAGGACTAGGGGGAAGCTTGCGCGCTTCTCAATACCTCAGTAAAAATACCAAAGTCATCGACAGGAGTTTGCATATCTCTACCTTGCTCTTTAGTTTCCGCATTTACATTGATTGTATTACTCCTTTTGTGGTAGATATAGCAACACACTAGCAAAACCGTAGTTGCACATTTAGATAGTTTATTTTTTGCATAGGTTTTGCTAGGGTTAGAACAAGAGGCCATATTTAAGAAGTAGATTTTTAAGTTGCCTAATTCACCCCCCCCCCCTCTTAGGTATGACGGTCCCCTACAAGTGGTATCAGAGACGGTTGGCTCAATTTAGACCTTTGGCTTAACCGTCATTGAGCCGACGCTATTTAGAGTGGTTGGGATGGATACCTCTAGGCCTTTGCACTTTGACGACACTAACCTCCCCTACTATAGAGCTAGAATGGCTTGCTACCTTGAGGAGGTTGATTTGAGAGTTTGGAGAGTCACTCATGATGGGATGAAACCCATTAAAAATCTCGATAAACCCATAAAGAGTGAAGAGAAGGAAATACATTTCAGTGCTAGAGCTAAGAATTGCTTGTTTGAATTTTTTAGGATGGATGTGTTTAACCAAGTGTTCACTTTAAATATGGCACATGAAATTTGGTTAAAACTCCAAGAGCTCCATGATGGCTCATCTAATGTCCGTGAGCAAAAATATTGTCTAACTAAACAAAATTATGATTCCTTTACAATGAATGATGATGAGCCTATTCGTGATATGTATTCTCATTTGAATCTAATTATCAATGAGCTCCATTCAATAGGACTAACGAAGCTAGATGATGTGGACATCGTGAGGAAGATCATCTCCGTGCTACCACAAAAGAAATATGCAAGCATCATCACCATCCTTCACAACATGGAGGACTTGAGCACCATGACTCCGGCCATAGTCATTGGCAAGATAGTGGCATTTGAAATATCACGCAAGATGGGTCAAGAAGAAGCCTCTTCATCATGCAAAGGCAAAGCTCTCGCATGCAGCGAGAAAAAGAAAATGAAGGGCAAGCAAGTTGAGACAAGCTCAAGCTCAAGCTCCTCAAGTGAAGATGAAGAAGAAGATGAGGATGATGATGATGATGATGAAGATTCAAGTGATGATGATCAATCTTCCTCCTCCACCTCCGACCTTGATGAAGAATCAATCAAACTAATCAACAAGGTGGAGAAGATGATCCAAAAGCTCAATGTCAAGGGTGTGTCCATCCAAATCCAAGATCTCATTTTCACCAATCAAAGAAATGAGCAAAGAAAGAGAGGATGCTATGGATGCGGCGAGTCAGGGCACTTTGTGGAAGTTTGTTCAAACAAGCCCACACCCAAGACAAAGAAGAGGGCATGCAAGAACCAAGCCCTCACATCAATAAGATCATGGGATGATTCTTTAAGTGAAGAAGACCATCACAAGAGGCGAGGATGCAAGCACTCATCATCAAGCTCTTCTCATGTGTGCCTTATGGCATGAGGTAATGAAAGCTCATCCTCTAGTGAGAACTTTGCTTGAACAATACAAAACCTTGCTTGAACAATATGAGAACTTTGCTAATCTCAATGTTGAACTATCTACTAAAATTGAGCAACTTGAGGCTAGTGCAACAACAAATGCATGCACAATCAATGATGATCAACTTGTAAAGAAAAATGAAAAATTAAAAGAAAAGTTAGCTAGCTCACAAGATGCTTATAAAAGTTTGCTTGCTAAAATGGAAACCATGTGCAAACATTGTGATGAGCTAACTAATAAAGTTGCTAATGTTGAAGCCATTAGTACAACCCCCACCAAGGCATATAAAAAGAAAAGTTCTATCTTTAACATGTCTAAAAAGGATGCCTCTACTTCTTGTAATAATTTATGTTTAGACTCATCTTTGTGCAACCAAGTTTGGGTTGAGAAAGTTGTTGTAGATATATGCACACAAGAGGTTGCAAAGGAGAATGAGCAACTCAAGCAAGAAGTAGCTCACCTCACCAAGGACTTGACTCAAGTGAAAGGCAAGGTGAAGCAAGCCCAACTTCATCAAGATAACACCATCAAGGGAGTGAAGAAGCTTGATGAAGGACAAACTATGGTTTGCTACATGTGCCACAAGGAAGGTCACAAGTCCTATGAGAGCAAGGTGAAGAATGGGGGAGGAGCAAAGAAGAAAGAGAAAAAGCAAACAAGCAAGCTCTCCAACACATACACCAACAAGGTGGACAAGAAGGCCTCCACACCATACTTGTTAAAGAAGAAGAAAAATGACAAGGTGGTGGCCATCAAGGTGAACAAGCAAGTCAATAATAGGGATCAAACGCTTTTGGGTGCCAAAGGAAATCATTTCCAACATGAAGAGCACCCAGAAGGTTTGGATCCCGAAAGGGAAGTGAGAAGTCCAATGGACATCAGAGAATTTGGAGACTTGGCAATGTATGGATGAATTTCATGGGGTGCATCATGATGGACAAAATCATTGCCAAGTGGGTTAGTGAATACTATGAACCCAAATTCCCCTTCCCATGTTAGGTAACTAGATTCAATTTGCTTCAATTGGTACTAGATTTAATCTCCTACAAGTGGCATCTTTAAGCATCTAGTTACATTTCATGCCTAGGTTTGCATTTGCTTACTTATATCTTTTGTCATTCATACACTAGGTATATCATATGGTAGGCTTGCTCGGTTTCACTCTATCCCTTGGAGCAATCCTACATGGTTTAAAATTGTTTAGGAGCACGGCACATAGCTTGTCTTTCGATTATTCATCTAATATGTGCCAAAGTCCAAATTGTAGATAATTTCTCCCGAATATCGCCTTCGAAAATGACTCTCACATTCATGTGATGTCATCTTTCAAGTGGTATTTTTTATTCTAAAATCAATGTGCATGTTTCCTACAAGTATTCCATACTTGTGTGCACAAATTTAGGGGGAGGTTACTCTACAAGTTGGATGCTTTGAGACTAACACCTTTTCAAGCTTATCATGTGTGTAGTAGTCCCATTGCAAGGAAAATGGAGTCCCCGGAGTTAAGCATCATACTTCAAATATCCACCACCTATTGCAAGTGGTAGAAATCAAATTGGTTTCCACATGTGGTATTTCTAAACCAATATCATCATGTTGATTTCATTTTGATATTTATATCCTTTCTCCATGCATTATATAGATTAAATTCCCTTGTGCAATAATTTGCCAATTATGCATATGTTTTGCCTTCTACCATATGTATGTATATATTTAGGGGGAGCTTAATCTATATAATCTGAGAGTCAAATTTTGTGACCTATTCCACTCTACACACAAAGGATCACAAAGTTTGACCCTCCCTTATGCTACTAATGTCTTCCTTTTCGGTGTTTGATTCCAAAGGGGGAGAATTTAGAAGACCAAAAGCAAGCATTAATTTGTAGGACCAAAAGCTAGATCATAATAATTTACAAGTGGTAATGGTCTACAAGTGGTAATGGTCCTGAGAAAGGGAGGATAGTGGATTATGGATTATCCTATGTAATGGGGAGAATTTGTAGGAAGCAAGGCTTATATCCATAATGCCACATGGGGACATTTGCAAGGGCAAGATAAGTTTTTATGTGGTATTCTTTAGTTTTACAAGTAGTACCTTTTAGCATCATACAACCTTGCCCCTTGCATTGCATCCTAGCAAGTAGGTAGTTTTCAAATTTCAAAATTCTATTATTTGCTTGCTTTGGTCGTGTTGTCATCAATCACCAAAAAGGGAGAGATTGTAAGGAAATTGGACTCTAGGCCCATTTACTTTGGATTGGTGTTTGATGACCAACACAACCAAGTTAGACTAATGAATTTGCAAGTGATTGTTTTGTAGTTCAATAGGGTGCAAGACATGACTTGGATGAAGGTGACGTGATGATTCGATGATCAACACCGTAAGAAAAACCCTAGGAGCACAAGAGAAGACCCAAGATATCAAGCAAGGTCCAAGCACGAAGATAGGAACCAAGCCGTATGCAAGATCATGAAGAAACGAGCTCACAAAGGTGACTAGAAGCTCCGATCAAGAGGCTAGGCAACAACAGGCGTCAGTAGCATCGACCGGATGCTGAGTACTAAAATCAACCAGATGCACCAATAGTACTATTCATCGTTCCGGTAACACATTCAGCATTGACCGGACGTTGGTGGCAAATCGACCGGACGCAGAACAGCAGCGTCCGATCGAGTACAGAAAGGTTCTAGAGCGGCGAAATTGCGACCGGACGCATCCGGTGGCATGTGACCGAACGCTGGCAGCATCCGATTAGTTGATCGCGGCTCTAACGGTTGGGACGACCGGACGTGTCTGGTCAGGACGTGATCAGCGTTCGGTCAATAGCAGAAAAGCAGGATTTTGTCCCGAACGGCTACTTTCTCAGCGAGGCTTATAAATAGACCCCCAACCGGCCATTTGAGAGGTGTGGAGCTAAGGAAACATACCAAGGGTGTTGATGCACCATTTTAGTGATCTCCACTTGCATAGTGCTTAGTGATTCATTAGGTGATTAGCATAGGTGCTTTGTGAAGTGCTTAGGTTGATTAGACCACCGCTTATGCTCTTGCTCTAGGTTTAGGCCTAGTGTTTAGTGATGTTTGCATACCTCTTACCACTCGGTGCTTGTGCGCACTATTGTTGTACATCGGAGGGGCTTGTAGTCTTGCGAGATCACACCAACCGCATTTGTGGTGTGGCCGCCACCGTGTACCGGAGGGAACAAGGCCACGTCATTTTGGCCGGAAGCTTGATAGTGAAGACAGTCAGGAGCATCCAGGAGAGCCTTGCCAGAAGGCACGTTGGAGACCCACTTGAGCATGGGGAAGGCTCGAGGCTATCCACGGAGTTACCCGACTAGGAGCTTGGCCCTTGCGAGGGATTCCTTGTGAGGGGCTCCAACGAGGACTAGGGGGAAGCTTGCACGCTTCTTGATACCTTGGTAAAAATACCAGAGTCATCGATGGGAGTTTGCATATCTCTACCTTGCTCTTTAGCTTCCGCATTTACATTGATTGTATTACTCCTTTTGCGGTAGAGATAGCAACACACTAGCAAAACCGTAGTTGCACATTTAGATAGTTTATTTTTTGCATAGGTTTTGCTAGGGTTAGAACAAGAGGCCATAGTTAAGAAGTAGATTTTTAAGTTGCCTAATTTACCCCCGCCCCCCACTTAGGCGTCATGGTCCCCTACATCTTTCTTACCAGATATATCATGTAAGGGCAACGTTGAATGTCAACCAGTATCGAGAACAACAGTTCTGGTGGCCAGAGGGACATGGCTCAAGTTTGAGCTAGGGTGATGAAGGACATTCTATTTCGCAAGGAAACCTATGTGAAATGAATGGGGATATGAACTTCACCTCATTGAACGGATCATGATTGGTAAGATGCTCTGCCATTAGGATTTCTAGATAAGTGGCGGAGGTAGTTTTCCCAAACTCTTCACTAAAGCTCCCATGGGGATATTTTTCTTGAATAAGATTTTCAAGAGGGTAGCCTATGAGAAGCTCAAACTCAAGGATGGCAAAGATGTGAAAATCTATGAAAACCTCAATTTCATCAATTATGACTGGCATGGCCCTAGCAATCCCACAACATTCAAAGATGAGTCCCGAGGGACTTTTGAAAAGCTTGTTGGTCAGGACTAGCGGTATATTGCCTAAAAGATTTTTCGTAAGGAATTCTGACATGATACTAGTCCTAGACTATGGGGTTACGTAGGGCATCCACAACTGTTCCCCTTAACGAACAAGTCATGGTCGTGGAAGGTGAAAGAATCCGAATTGCTTTGGAAGAATGTTTCACTTCCATTAACCATTCCTTCTATAGTTCTACCTTGGGGGAAACTTCCTTTATGTGTTTTTCATGCCAGGAGTGTTTCAAGGTATTGCCAAAATCCTTGAATTTGATAGGAAACTCTAAAGGATGAAGTACTCTTTCCTTCGGTGTTCGTGGTTCGGATGAGGGCTCATGAGTCGAACCTAATGATGCTAAAGGTTTGGAATCGACTGATGAGGACTCCTCAACACCTAACATGACTTTTGCCTAGACAAGTTTTATGACAGAAGAAGTTTGTTTGGCTATGAAGTGCTTAAGGAATTCAACTTGTTCTGTCATAGTTTTGTGTGTAAATCTACCTCCGGCAGTCATGTCTAGGCATAGGTCAGCTTTCATGTCAATACCCAAACAAAAGAGTCGCAACAATATGCTATCGGGTAAAGACAAGTCTAGGCCAGTGTGTAGTAATGCTGAAAACCTAGCCCAAGCTACACCTATAGACTCCGTCTCACGCTATTCAAAGTCGAGGATTGCCCTTGGTAGAGAGTCGATAAGTGACATGGGGGAAAATGCAAGACAAAACTTGTGTTTAAGTTCATCCTAGTCCCCATTCGTACTTTCTACGACAAATATGTACCATTGCTTTGCCTTCTCTATGAGAGAGAAAGGAAACAATTTCCACCTTAGAGTTTCCTATGTCATGCCCGAGATGCTTAGGCACGAACACATTTCCTCGAACTTCCATAGGTGATGGCAAGGGTTTTCATGATCAAGCCCTAAGAAGGGTTGTGCCTGAACCATGGCTATTAAGCCAGGGTAGAGTTCACTACTAGATGAAAGGTTTGGAGGTGGCTTAGGGAACTCACCCTTTGAAGCGGACTGGTATTGGATAGGAGTGATTTTCATGGTGAAAATATGTTGTGTTCTCTTGTGTGTTGTTGAAATGAGGAGGGGATGGCCTCCTTTTATAGGTGGAGTGAGGGGGTCTTTGAAAAGTGCTTCCTCTCCTCATGGAAAGTGGAAACCGATGTTCTAGGTACATTGAACCTGGTCATCACCCTCTGAACCATCCTAGGAGAGGCGGTATGAACCGACCTAGAAAGGTTGGGCTCGAGGCAGGCCACCACGGGTGCGCCCGCACCATTGGTGTGGCCGCACCCTAGGTGGGCCACCTTGAGTCTAGTTTTGTTGGGTTGCCTCTTGTGATCTCTTGTACTTGGCCCATGGTGGTGTTGCATAGATTTGAGTTGGTTTGGTTGGATTTTGGGCTTGTTCTCCACTTGTTCTGGGCCCTGATTTGCTTGGTTGTGGGCCTCTATCCCCTTGGGCTCATGTTGGGTATTTGTATTATTGTATTTTTTGTATACTTTAGGTATATTTCTTGTGTAATTCCAACATGTCCTTCTGCAAAAGATCAAATACCAAAATATGTGGAAAGTGTTAGTTCTAAAACCCTATTTCTAGGTTTGGTGTCTATATGTTAGGATTTTATACGAAGATTGGTGGTTGAAAATATGATTTAAGGACCGCCAACAGTCCCTTACCTTCAAAACAACTTAACGGCAGTACCGTGAGTACATTGCGTACTTGTAAGACTTAATTCCAACATATATTTGGTGGATGCAGAAGGGATTAATAGGAATTTGTACATTTGTAGAAAAAGCATAGCGTATGTTAAAGGATGAAATGCAAGTGACCAATCTCTAAGATTTGCAATCATAAGTTTGTGATGAAAGGTGATGAAGCATAACCGAGGTGATCAACATCACCATCCATCTCAAAGCAAGTATTCCCATACCCAACACTACCATGGGTCTAGAAGTAAGAACAACCGGTAAGATTCTGTCCCGAGGGACTTCAAGCTTTTGAAAGACTCTGCGTAGAGGGTACAACTATACCCACATGGAGAATGGGATGAACCACCATACCCATGCCCGAGTAAGGGTTGCCTCACATCTCCAACCTTTCCCTAATCCGGCCAAGAATGTCCACAGAGGGATTGATTGGTTCCCAGGTAATGCTACCATGATCTACCTAATGCCACGTTCGTGCTAGCTCAATAAACAAACTAGTCGCAATAAGTTACTCATCTGACCACCCCCATATGTGATATGTGGTCTATACGAGTGGTTACTTGGACTAACTATCCCAATGAACAGTTCTTAACTGCTCCATGAGCTATGTCATTTGAGATCCCACACTCACAGCGACCTTACCCCTCGCACGAGTAAAGAGTAAGTAACAAGTTGACCATCGAGTTATATCTCAAGTTGGGGTTGGTCCTTTGAGGCAGGTTTTGGAAACCAAAGTCTTTTGGAAAACCTTTGTTTAATAAAACAAATCATTTCTAGAAATGAGTCCATATCAAAAAGGTTTTGATACTTGTTCACAAATTGGTTTGAAATCATTTCTCTTTGTGAAAGGTAAAGCTTTCGCAAACAAATTTGGTTTTCCCAAAACCTTTTTAAAGTGACTCTTTTGAAACTAGAACAGATCAAGATTTTAAATAACAAAATCTTTTTGTAAGCATTTTATTTGATAAATCGTTCGCAATTCATTTTGGAAACAAAATGATTTTTGAAAAGAATTCAGACTCTCTTTTGAATAGGGAAAGACCTGCTGAAAGGATTTATAATTGTCCTAGTCATATTTGAATACCTATGAATCAAGTTAATGCCCGCCCAAATTTTAAGTGATTAATTATCCTGGTGAAGCTCCTACAATCGCGAGAGTGAGTTCCCTTCTCAAACTCATCTTCTACCGTAGGTAACAACTAAGCATAGCATTAGCGCATTCCCAACCCAATTGTTGATATAAAAGGCTTCTAGTTGTCTAGTGTGTGAGTCCAAGGCGGTGAGGCAATTTTTAGTTGAGTTATAAAACAATGTTTGGATGCAATGCACGACTCATAATGAGACAAGTAATTCGTATTCAAAATGGGCTTATAGTAGTGGGGTGCCTGCCTATTAGATGAGCAAAGTTCCCATAGCTTGGAACACCACTTGACGTCTCTCCGATGTCGTGTACCTATATGTATGCACATGTATAAGATATCTATGTATGCATGACATTATATGAGACATGCAAGTGAGAGATGAGAGTGCAACATGAGAGGGGCTTGTGTGGTTCAACTCTTAGGTGAGTGCAAGGTGCAACAAATAAAAATGATGCTCATGCTGGGTGAGTACAATGCATAAAGTAAATGGTACGAGATGATATGCATTGTTGTTACTTGGTTAGGGTTCAATCATATATGCTATGTGTAGGTGGCATAGGATATATGTGCTATTGACCTGGGTTGATGGATGATCCGTCGGAAGGTACGGACAGTCCGTGGGTATTAGTATTTAGTGAAATTTGTGGTGGACTGACATCACGGACCCTCCATCAGGGGTGACGAACACTCCGTAGAGGCTGGACAGAGACTTGCTAACTTCGGGTTACAACTTTATAATTCAACGGACGCTCCAGTAGGATTTCCGGTCACTCTGGTAGTAACTGGGTACGCTCAGGTTTGCTTGGGAAGTGACCTTTGTAAATTGGCGGGCCCTCCGCCGGTGCGACGGACACTCCGTCAGCTGGCTAACAGTGCATTGTTCTATCAACTTGAAATCCGAAACTCAACCTAGAGTGTTTGAATGTGTATGAGATCGCGTTGGTGTGTTACCAAGATGCGTAGGAGTATATCTAGGCAATGGCTTGCGCTCCAAGTGCAATGAGTAAGAAATTCCAACTGTTGAGTGAACATGTGAGGCAAAATAGACATGACATGTGCACAAATGAAATGAGATGATGCACAAAACATGTTTCATAAATCACACATGCTCAAAGGAAGAAAGCAAAACAAGTTTCATAATTTTTGGAGACAGAGAGAATGAGGTATGCACTTTATAAACTAAAATGCAATATTTTAAGTGCAAAAATCAAAATGCAATTCTAGTGTAAAATTCATGCTTAGATGATAGAGAATAATCTAAGCAACACAATAAAACTGGTTTCACAATTTTTGGAATTCAAATGCAACTTCTATGAATTTTACAAGTTGGGGCTGTGCTGCTATAAATTGACGGACAGTCCATGGTGCATCATGGACAGTCTGCTGGGACGAATGTGTGCGTGCAGGGCATTCAGCTGGGATGAACAATGGCGCCGCGGACAGTCCGCCAAGAACCGCGGACAGTCTGGTAAACGACAAACAGCTCAGGTGCAAAAATATCGGAGATGGTTCCTGGGGCATCCGGACTCCAAATCAAGTGTGGTTTGTTCCTATGGCTTTCTAGTGAGGTAGGGAAGCTTGAATGCTTACTAATTCAGCCGTTTGGTATACTTTGTATCGGGTATGTTTGTATAACTCAACGCATAAGATCCTAAAGAGGAGGTGTGGGTGGCACTCTCCTGAGGGCCTCGTAATTGTGGCGGCGACCCTCACAGTCTGCTTCTGTATTACGTATAAAAAATGTTCCGTGGGTACAGTCAAACAACTTTGTAGTTTTAACAATTGACTTAGGTAACTGGATTTATCATGTTAAAATTTGTACATCCGATTTCTTATAAAGTCGCACACTAGGGACCGTGTCCATATTTAAAGATTGGGAAAGGAAAATGGATGAATGACTAGGATTAAATAAGGTGTGAAGAATGGATGGCTAAGATACAATATCACCCTTTGGAGGGTGGGATATGATTTCCCTATCCCATTTGCCAAACATTGCCACGAATAGAGCTAGTAGGATAAAGCAGGGTTACATAAAGGCACCAGTAAGGCCTCATTCGTTTTTTTCTGGATTGGCCCATTCTGGGTGGATTGTTGTGGCCCGTTTCCAATCCGGATGGAAACTAGAATGTGCGTTCATTTTGGGCCGGCCTGGAACCAAAACTGCCTTCTCTTTTCCCTGTCTCCATAGCCCGGAACAGAACCGGACCTCCTACCCTACCAATTGGTGCCGGCTCCTGTCTCCATGACGCAGGCACGCGAGCATACGACGATGCAGCACAGGCGATGGCGGGAAGCTCGGGGCGACCACGGGGCGGCGCGAGGCGACGGCGACCCTATATCCTCCCCCTTCCTCGTCCTTCTCGCCGGTGATTCCCTCGCTCTCCCCTTCGCCCTCGTCCTCTCTCCCTCCTCTAGGGTTCTTGGATCTTGTCTCTAGTTCTAGTTGAGAGTCCTGGTAGTAGGATGGTGGTGATGAGAGTCCTGGTAGTTCAGAGTCCTCTAGGGTTCTTGACTTATATCTGCTTTAATTTCCAAGACCTCTCAGTCAGAAATCTCACTCCTCGATTGTATAGGAGGTGAAAAGATTTGCTAACTAATGAGCAGCACATCTGGTCATGTTCATTGTTAATCCTTGTCGGCCTTATTAGCACATAGTGTGGCTTTAAATTTCTTGGAAATAGATGGCCATGTGCATTCTAGCAACTGAGACTGAGAGCTTGGTTTTTTATTTCGTACGCTGCTCACTATTCTGCGTCTAGCAATGCATAACTGGGAGCTTTGTAGTGCTTAATGATTTAACTGTTAAAGTGCCAAGTGTACAATTTTCCCATCTGTCTTTGAGAATCATTAGCTGAAAATGCAGATAGCCGGTTAGTACCAAGCTTTCAGTTTATACTTGTGGTAAGCATGAAGATTCAGTTTTTGTTTGTGGCATACAGTTTAATTTTACTTGTGTCATTGTCATACCCCAAAATTTGGGTTGTGCATAGAAAACACTAAATAAATTAAAATGATTTCAATGTTGATATAAAATTTACCAAGTTTAGTTGGAGTTAGCGCAAATTTAGTTATAGGAAAAATATCAATTTTCAAAGTTTTTGACGGACGTTTGGATGATGTGATGTTTGCTTATTGCTTGATTTGGTGTTATGAATGAGTAAAATTATAAAAAATGTGTTTAGTAAGTCATTTATCTGTCTCTGGTTCGTCTCTGTCTTTTCCAATAATCAAACTCTTCCTTTCTCGATCCTAATCTTTTCATTCGGAGTTTCTCAAGATCCTCTTCTGGTGCTCAAAATTTTTCTTTTGAGTTTAACCATCATCAATGTATCTTCTTCAGTTTTTCCAAGAATTTTTCTAGATTTTCTAGAGCTTTTTCTCACTTTTCTTCGAGCATAATCTAATTTTTAGATGCTCCAAAATATCTTTTCAATAGCTCCAAGTGTTTGATTTGAGTTCTTCATCCTTCAATCTGTCTCCAGGATTTTTTTCCAGGGATTTTTCTAAGATGCGGAGAAATTTTCGTGATATAAATGGTAATTCTAGACTTTCTAGAATTATGTTTATTTCATGAATTAATTAATTTTGAAATTAGAAAAATCCAAGCACAATTTTCCTTCGACCCTCAAAGCCCATGTGCAATAATTCTTATTATAAATCTCTTAGGTCATTTATTTACTAATGAGCTTTAATGTTTATTTAGGCCCATTAGTGTAAGTGGATGGTGCAACGTTAATTAGTACCATATCACTAGTTGACGTGGAGGTGGGGAGTTTTTCTCCTTATATATGTACCAACCCCTTGGCAAAGCACACCAAAATTACCATAATAGGAACCCCTAGTTTGGAAAACTCCTCAAAATTAGATTTTTCTCCTCTCCGTGTCGCTGCCGGCCAATCCCGATGACTAACTCCGGCAAGCCACCCGTTCTGCAGCTCTAAGGTTTACCCGGCCCGCCTCCGTCATCCTCGTGCCGTCCGTCTCCAGCCAGGTCATGCAAAAGCCGCGTCTCGATCTCTACTAGCACCAGGACGCCTCTATCTGCGGAAGCAAGCTACCAGATCTTCGATGCACCCTTTGCCGATGCTCGATCTTCATTGCCATTGCCATGAAGCTGCAAGGCACCGAGCATCCTAGGAAGGTAAATGTCCTACGTACCTAACCTGAATTGCTCTCTCTAACTTGGCATGTTCTATCTCCTAGACATCACGTGCCTTTGATTAAGCTTTTCCCAACAGAAAAAACTAGCTGCATCTATGCCTGACCGAGCTGCTGAGCTGCTGGCCTGCTCCCAAAACTCCAGAACCTTGGCTGCCATGATTTTTTTTATTTTTAACACTTTTTAAACTAATTTTAAATCTAACACTATTTGTTTTTTATTTTCAAAATTAATACTTTTGGCCGCGCCTATTGCCATGGCGCGGCGAAACGCCTGTGCCGTGCCATGCATGGTGACGCGGCGGGAGGATGACGTGGCGAAGATCGGGGGTGCTGAGCGGTGATGTGACAGGGTCTGCCGCGCCACCGACCTTGGCGCGGCAGTGACGCGCCCTGACCGGTGGCGCGGCAAAGCCGGCTAAAAGGCCCGCGGCCCAGTCCTACCTGCCTGCCGTGCCCACCGCGTCCACGCCCCTGCCCGCCGCGCCTGCCCGCCGCCTCGCCTGCCCACCACTTGGAGAAGACTATTTTTAACTTTTATTAAATTGTTACCAAAATATTTTGAATAATGAAGATGAAATTAGAAAAGACTATTTCAAAAAAAAAATGTAGGCGTGAGAGATTTGGTAAGTCTAATCTAGTCCAATGAATTTAGTTTGACAAGTTTTAGTAGCAATTAAAATTATAGCTTGTCAAATTTTTAACATGATAAATTTTGGAAGCGCACCCATTGTACCCTCTCTGTCTCCCATTCTTTCCGTCTCTCCCCGAAGAGGAACGGCCGAATGGGAACAAGGTCATCTTCCTCTTCGTAAAAATCACTGTAAGGTCTCCTTGTCCCTTGGTGTATCCTAGGGGTGACTGCTAGCAATTTCTTCTCTAGGTAGTGTTTGGTTTGGATGGGACAAGGTCGACGCTGCTCGAACAAGCGTGGACGCATGAGGAAGAAGAGGAGCGCAGCGAAGAACCAGACCAGTGTCAGCGCCGCGTACACCCGCCTGCCCACCGCGTCGCGCCCTCCTGCCACTCCCAAGTGCTGTCGGTGCCCGGCCCTCCGTTGCCACCTCCCTCCCTCCCTTCCCTTCCATTCCCCGACCGCCTCCCTCCCTCCTCGGCCTGCTATCGGTGCTGTAAACAACTACAAGTGCTGCCGCGACGCATTGAAACGAATATGAAGCAAATAAATGGAGTCCGTGCACAAGTTGACAAGTTGCCACATAACATTGTCATTGGTTCATGAGTCTGCAAGTTTCGGATGACAATATTTGTTCGATATAAGTTCGACATAACTAACTAAGTCCAAGGAGTGTAAGGATCCCTCGAACGCCTCTGTCTCTTCGGATTTGTAGGCAACACATTAGGAGTGTAGCCAACGTCGGTGTGGTCACGTTGCCGGTGCGTACGGCTGATACCCTACAAGTATATGATATGCATGATTGCTTATAATCTTTATTATCGTTAGTTCGTGGAGCCTACGTATTAAAAGAGACTACCTTTGTTACTACCTGTGAGGCTCCTTGGGTACCAAGCAGGGCACCACCTAGCTGAGACATGCCGATCTCATCCTATGGCCAATCGTCCCACTAGTGGTGTTGTCTGCGGAAGCCCGGGGGGTCGTCGTCGTCGTCATCGTAGTCCTCGTCGTCCTCATTTGCAGGGTCTTTCCCAGCGCTATGATGTGGTGGTGTACACACTGCAGAAGTGGCACCTGTCACCGGCTAAGAAGAGCCAGCTGGTGTCCTTAAAGAGCCAGAAGATGTGCCACCTGACCGCGTTGGGACTGCCGGTTCCACCCAAGGAGTGTCCATGCAGCTCAGCTTCTAAGCTAGCTTCCTGTAGCTCCACTTCACCTTCTGCATAAATAGACGTTAAAGTTAGTGCATTTCCCAAATGCATATACACTAAAGAAATATTTTCGGAATGGAAAAGTTTATGTTTACCTCCACAAAAGCCTCGAGAATGCCTGGCCCCTACCCTCTAGACTCGTGAAGCCAAAACGCTGCTTCATTGGACATCCTTGACAATTGTGTCGACTGGGTACAGAAACACAGTTGGACAGTTTTAGTACACATACTTAATACCAAATGGATAACAAATTGTACCATTCGAGTATCTTACTACGTATCTTTGAAGCGGGACTCTCTGTAGCTGTGTCGTCCCTAGCGGCAACGTCATACACATCTTTGATCACATCTTCCTCGTCGTCTTCATCAATCGCCTCCTCAGCGTATGGGGGCTTGATATGTGTTCTCGTAGACCGTGAAGCCACCGCAGGTACTCTTTCGAAGGTGTGCTGGTCATGTGGGGGGACCCGCATTGACCAGCTACCAGTCCCTATTCTGCCACAACTGGATGTACGCGTTGTGTGTCACGCATCAATCCTTGGTCTTGTACCTCTTCCTGCGGTCATACTTGCAACAAAATGATTGTTAGTTGTACCATACACACCTCTAAATTGTAGCTTTGTTATTAATCGATAACGCACTCATGCAATTCTTGGTTGGTGGAGTAAAGCGGTGGTGGGTAACCTATCATTCTTCCAAACTACCTGCAAACCCTGATGGGCAAGTGAATCTCAACCACATGGAAGAAAATAAGAGGGACGTTGCAGCGATACTCGTCTGACTCATCCCTAGTGATAGGACTCAGATAGTAATCGAGCTCTAGAGCATCCCAAGGACACCAATGCACCTGAACATTTCATAATTGAGTTACGTTGTGATATAGTGTACATCGAACAAGACACATATATGATAGTAAAGAGAGTGTAACCTGGTGCTATGTCAGGATGTCGAGACCGTCCGTGTACTCCCTGTACTTGTGCCTCGCATTCCCTCTAACTAACTCTGCTTGCGTCCAGATATACAGAGCTATAGGGAGTGTATCCTTCCTGTTCCATTGCTGCATTGAACACAATAATGAATTAGCCATTAATATTTTCATCATATGTAACTGCCTCGAAGAATATAGGGGGTGATTGGTTGCTCAATGGTCAGCGAGCCGGGATGGAGTGGCTGTCTAGGCTCTTTCCAGTCATCATAAGACTATGCACTTTGTTGTGTTTGGTTGTCTTTGTTGTTGGTCCAGTACGAAATGAGATCGTATTTGGTTGCACGCATGCATCAAAGTTTTTAGTGTCTGACACATGGGCCCCTGCACCATGCGTGTATGAAGCCATCCTGGCTCACAAGGGAAGGTGAAATTGAGAAGACGTAGGCATGCGGGATGGAGGGGGGCAGATGAATGTAATGAAGCAGGCAAAAACGTGCGAGGAGGGGAACCAAACATGACCATAGTGCACCACTTGGTGCCGGATGGGGCTCCAGACGGTGAGAGCCAGGCAACCAATCACCCCCATAGTGCACCGAAGTACTTACCGGTAAACCAGTAGCAAGGGCCCTCCCAATGGGCCATTGTTCACAACACCAAACCTGGAGTAGGTAGGAGCAACCCCCAAGGTTCGCATACCCTGAGGTGCGACGGCAGGAAATGCATAGCTATCGATACGTCCATGCTAGGACTACACTTCCCCAGCTATATGCCACTATGTTCTCCCATGGCTAGCGTAGTATGTCAAGAAAGATCCAGCTAATGGTATTGCCCGAGGCGTCTGAGAAGAGGAAAGCACCAAAGAAGTGCCAGAGCCACACTCTAGTGAATCTATGGATCTGAACCTCATCAGCCTATGGGTCCAAGTAATCAAAGCGCTCTGTGATCCACGACGATGAAACACCGGAACTTTTCCTAAAATTCACCAAAGAAAATGAGACCCAATGGCTGTAGGAAAGCAATACAAGTATTAAGTAGGCTTGAATTGCTCACTTTTTTTTCTTGGAAACCTCGTCATCCGGTGGAAGAAAGCTAGTGAACTAAGCCACCAGCTCCCTCCAGTGATCGTTGTCAACTACACCTGTCACTAGAAGTCCCCCCAATCGAAGGCCAAAGATAGCCTTCACGTCCTACATGGTCAAGGTCATCTCGCCACAAGGTAGGTGGAACGTGTGGGTCTCAGGCCCCCACCTGTTATAAGAATAGAACGACTGTTAGTTGCCTCAAATTTGTTATAAGAATGTTTATGTACAATGAAGGCACTCGCACCTATCTACAGCTGCAGTAAGTAGTGTTGGGTCAAGGGGCAAAAGACCGTAGTTGACAACACAGACAAGCTCGAGGAAGCCGGCACGCCGTATGTACGGCGCGTAACGCTCGTCCCACTGGTGCGCCCTAGTGTGCGTGCAGGGCCTCAAAGGAGGCAAGGCCACCTCTGCGTCGGTGTCACTCAAGATGTGTGCTCGGTGCGGCTCGTCGTACTCCACCTCAAGAAGGGGGTACAATGGGTGCTGCGTGGGAGGGGCCATCCTATTGTAAATTGATAAACAAAGGGTTAGAGTATTCAAATTAACAATATTCAAATTAACATTATGTAGCATTGCAAAATTTGAACTACTTGTTATGCAATAGGAATACAATATGAAAACACATGTATATATTCAAAGTAACATTAACAGACATATTAAACAACTTCACTAGGAAAATAAGCAACTTCTATGTATTTAAACGGACACAAAGGTCATTGAAGCTAGGAGGTTCATCAAACCATTCCAAATCGCCGTATCACGTACTACTAAGTACCGACCCCTGAAAACTAGTATCTATACTGACAACCTTTACTACTATAAACTAACTAAATAATAAATACCTAATCAATCCCTAAACCCAAAGGCCTAACTAACAGTAACCTAAACCCTAACTACCTAACCAAACATTAACTATACTACAACACACAACCTAAACCCTAAAAACTACCTACCTAAATAAACAAATTCACTAACCTAACTATACTAAATCACTAACCCTAACTATCCTAAATCACTAACCCTAACTAAAATAACATTCATAATAACAAGAAATCAAGAGAGAGAGCTACCTTGATATGAGCCGAAGGAGAGGAGACGACGCTAGCAAGCGAGGTGGCGGCGGCTGGCGCAGACAAGGAGGCGCTAGGCTGGAAGGCAGCGGCGGCGCTGGGCTAGCAGGCGGCAGCGCTTACAGGCGATGGTGCTGGTAGGGGCCGGGCAAACGGGGGCGTAGGCAGGGGCTGGGCGGGCGGGGGCGCAGGCGAGGCGACGCTGGGCGGGCGGGTGCGCAGGCGGTAGCGAAGTTTGAGGGCAAGGGCGGTCTCAGTGGGGCATCGCGCGGGCTTTTAATTGGGCCTTGCCACGCCACCAGCGATGGCGTATCACAGCCGCGCCAAGATGGGTGGCGCGACAGACCCTGCCACGATGACGCCACGTCATCCTCCTGTCGCACCACCATGCATGGCGCGGCACAGGCGTTTCGCCACGTCGTGGCAATAGGCACCGCCAAAAATGTTAGTTTTAGAGAGAAAAAACAAACAGTGTTAGATTTAAAATTAGTTTACAAAAAGTGTTAAAAATAAAAAAAATTTGCTGCCATCAACTTCCTGGTGTCGAGAGCTTTCTGATACTTAAGACAAATCTACAAAGGTTGTCAATCGTTACACGCTAAGGTTTCTGCTGTTTCATCATCTTAAAGGCCATGTTCGCTTCTCTTATAATCCGTCTTTTTCAGTTTGTTTTTTCAGTCAAAATAGTGTTTTTCTCTCCCAACAAATCAGCCGAAACAGTGTTTTGGTTTATTTTTTCAGCGAAGCGAACGGGGCCAAATTCTTTCAAGTTACGTTGAGGTCATAGTGACATAATTTATGTGTTATTGGCGTTGATCGTGTGGTATGTTTGTAAATTTTATAAATAACATATTTAATTTAATCAATATTTGCATGCAATTGGCTTTCGAATTAAAAGCAATACAAGTTTAAATGTCCGCCTTTTATATGTCAAATGTTAACTTGATTAATTACAACATTAATATGTTTTTAATTTGTAATCTGCTTAGTCTAAACATGTTTCAAACATAAAACTAGTTTAGATGCTCACTTGTTTACCTTCTTTTTATAAAAGAAATATATTTTCTTATAGATGATTATCTAAACATTTATAAATAATATATGACTAGATTAAACTCGGTATTTTAATTAAAAATATAATTTGACTATGTTAATATCCTTCACATGATTTTGTTCAATTAAAAATAAAACATGTGGATAGT
This sequence comes from Miscanthus floridulus, assembly GCF_019320115.1. Classification (NCBI taxonomy): domain Eukaryota; kingdom Viridiplantae; phylum Streptophyta; class Magnoliopsida; order Poales; family Poaceae; genus Miscanthus; species Miscanthus floridulus. The sequence continues at coordinate 51,741,677 of NC_089598.1, read as the reverse complement.
CTTTTCTTTTATCTTTTATTTATAATATAAAACTCTGGTACTTGTTTGTTTTTAATCGTAGACCTGTTTTTGATGTTTTGTGATCTCGGACCGTACCTACGAGCCCTTTCCTTTAGTACGTTGTTTTATCTTGTGTGGTGTACTGTTCTTAGATACTTTTATTTGTTGCTTATATGTTTGCTTATGCGTGGTGCTTGCTATGAGTCGAACGAGAACTGCTTGTGAGCGCTGAAGATTAGAAGGTGATGACCAGAAGCAAAGTATGAGGAAGTATGAGCAAGTGTTAAGGCAAATATAGCATGGCATCATCCTTATTGTCCTATTCACTATTAATCATTCAAATCATACTACATATGTCTACCTTGTTTACCACTAAGGATTTCCTAGCTTTGTACTTGTGCCTTGTCACCTATGGGTTTATGCATTGGGTAGTATAATGCTAGCGCTCAATTAAAGACCATGATCTTATAACTTGACTAATAGAATATGCAATAAACACTAAAAGATGCTTTTTAGCAACAAGGAACAAGGGGGCTAGAGCATAGTTTTTGTGATGCTCTAGATTCCTCTCCTAAGGACTTATCTGTAAGTGGTCCACCAGGGCTTACAGTACAACCATGAGTGTTACATGGCTCTGACTTTAATCAAGTATGAGAATCTTTTCTAGCTTGTTAGTGGTTACCTTTATGGTACAAGAGGGGTGTGTTCTAGGTTGGGTGTAGTGCGGCCTCTATTCTTAAGTGTATAGCCTGCACGGAATCTGCCTTAGGAAAAGGGAGCTCTATATTTGCATGCCATAGAAACCTAGCGGCCCTAACTTGATAGACGAGCTTTTGAAAGGCTTTATAGTGAACCCTGCCGACCTTCCTTGGTAGTGGGTCAAGAGGCTGATCACCTCGAGCGAAAGGGTAAATCATGGCTCATGGTGAAAGTGTACAACCTCTGCAGAGTGTAAAACTGATATATCTACCGTGCTGATGGTCACGAGCGGTCTTAGAACATTTATGGAATAGATAATCATTAATGGTTAATTGTTTATGCTATTCATTACTATTCATGTTTACCTGATCATGTGTTTATGTGGGCTTGTGATAAACTTGTTGCTACTCAATCGCTTAAAACTGTGACTCATTAAAAGCTAATTGCAGTAAACCAGTGTCAAACTTTTGAGCCTCATAAACCCCATGTTATATTTGTTGAGTACGACATGTGCTCACCCTTGGTATTTCTCCACACCCCAATACTATAGAAAAGATGCTCAGAAGATTGATGAAGACAATGAAGGAGTTCCTAGGATATTGAAGTGCTTGGCATACGTTACCCCAGTCAGTCGTTCCTGTGGAGAATGGAGCTTAAAGATTAGTTACCGTTCTACGATACTCTGATGTAAGTGTTAATATAGCTATGTATACTTTATTTAATAACATTGTTTCTGATATTTTCTATTATGTTGTTATATGTGTGAACTTCCTGGGCACACATATGGCGAGCTTGGTTTTCTTTGGAAAACTGGACTTGACAGTCATAGGCCTTATCTGTCTCAACATATTTGCAAATTTGCATTAGTAGAGCTAGTCACTTCTAAGTACCTTAAGATGCATCTATTAATAGGCCTTGGCTGCCATCCTTAATAACAAGGCTATGGCTTTTATTTTCTTCTATTCATATATAGAATCTAATGCCTTATTAACTGCTCCCTCCGTCCAATAATAATTGTACTTCTGGAGTATAAATTTTTTTCCAAAATAAGTGCACCTCTACATATAAAACAAACTAACTTCACTTATCTTTTTCTACTTTCTCTTTTTTTCAAGGTGTAATGATTATATCTTTATAGGGGCATATTTGTAATTTCTCACTAACCTTGATCTCTTTACCTACACTCTAGAAGTACACTTATTTTGGGACGGAGGGAGTATGCATCGTATACTTCTCAGTACTGATCTAGTCACTTCTAAGTAAATAGATTATTTGGTTCAGTAAACCAACTGAAGAGTTCAGTTTTTGGCTCTTTGGTTCAGTTTTTCATGCTCATTAACACTTGCATGTGCAATGTTCATGTTTCAGGTTTTGGAGAACTTAAGGATACTGAGGTAGTACAAGGATAAATTTGCTTGGTTCGTTTGCCCAGAACGTTTATCAAGTTGTTGCGTAGAACCCTTTCATTTTATACCTATTTAATCTAAGATTTGTGCCGAATATGATCTTATGGAAACAAGAGATTACTACTAGATGCAACAAGTAGAAGACTCCTTTCAAAGCTTCAGTACCTTGATTTTTGTTTATTAGGTGGTCAGTGGTATGGACCATATAGATTCTTCAATAGACTGTATATGGGGAGAGTTCTGAAGGGTGCACGTTCTTCCATGTGACTTATAGCTGACTCTCCATGTTTTAGAAGCTTATCTTATGCCATGGGCATCAATATACCCTGGTTAAATGAGACTTACAACTTATTATTTATGTTCAACAGCCTTCATGTTTGTTTTGGATCTGGATATTCTGTTGGGTTTGCTTTGCATGGTAATTTGAATTTTTTTTAGACATCTATGTTATTCTCATGTAAATTTTCAGTGCTATGTAATCTTGCAACCGTGAGCTCGTGAGGTTTTGTTTCCTATTTTCATGTGAAGTAGCGAACTTGTCCTGTGACAGCAGGTGCACTAGCAGCTGCAAGTAGCAGTTTTTTTCCTATTTTCCTTCTACGTACGGCCCTGTTCACTTGAGCTTATCAGCCAGAATTAGACCTAATTTTTTAGTCATAGAACAATATTTTTCTGTCACAGCAAATCAACCCGACAAATCAGCTGCAGCAGCAATAAGTCATGCCGAACAGGGTATAGTAATCAGACCAGGAATGGTTCGGTTCCTGTGAACCTGTCCAGCCGAACATAACTTTGAATCAGACCAGGAATAAATCAGGACAAGTTTTGAATCAGATCAGGAATGAGTGGAGGAAGCGGATCCACTTCATCCTGGCCAGGAACAGTTCAAGAGCAGGAACCGTAACCGAACGAGGCCTAAGTAAAGCCCCTTTGGCACGGCTCATCCAAAACGGCTTTACCGGTGAAGCCAAAGCCGGTGAAGCCAGAAAAACTGGTTTTTTCCGGCTTCTAGTTCATTTTAACCCCGGCTTACAAAACGGCTTCACGCTACAGTACCTCGATTTGCGTAAAATAGATGAAGCCGAAGCCGGCATAAGCCGTGCCAAAGAGGCCCTAAGTTTATGTACAGTTTTTTACAAATGGGAAAGAATAGAAAGGGAAACAATATCAGCAGTGCCGAAGCCTAAAGCTAATTGTTTACACCAGCAAATTCACCTGCTGCATGCCTGCATCGCTACAACGGAGAGAGCTGTGCCTGGGAGGGCGTCCCTCTAACTAGTCCCCCACGTCCTCGCCCTCCAGGTGATGATGCGTCCAGTCAACAACACCCTTGGCCACGTCCGTCAGGTACAGGACCGCCAGCACCACAAGCACCGGGAGCACCACGGACGCCTTCATCGTCACCCACTCGAGGTCCACCAGGCCCAGCACCTCCAGGCACTCGGAGTGGAACAGAGTATGGCTGAAGTCCTTGGGCAACGAAAACGCCGCCGGAGCCGGAGCCGGAGCTGTCGCGGCAGGCTTAGCCACTCTCAGGCTTTTCCGACGACGGCGACGACGTGCCCTCTCCTGCTGCCTCCGTGGTGGCATCATCTCGCCTCCCGGCGGCGTGTGCTGTGGAGAGGAGTCTCCTGCGGTGGCCCGGACCCGGTGGCGGGATGCTGTGAAGGTGGTGAGTGGTGCGAGTAGTTGCGAGGATCATGGAGAGAGATCTGTCTGTATCTGGGGCGGCTGATGTGCACGCCTGAATATTGTAATTGTAATGCACCTCGAAGACTGCAGGGAACTAATGCGCATTGTATATTGGAGATATGAGGCCACGCCGCCTAGGCGGCCACCCAAAGTGTTCACATAATGTTTTATTTAGTTGGTGCATTAAATAGAAATTCTACAGCCTTGATGAAATACCTCATAACCGGCATCCAGTCATGCATTCAACCACGGCCATGGATAGATGACGCAAGTGGACACATTCAATGAAGCACAAAAATCGGACAAGCATGCATGCACTTGCTGAGTGCGATCATTCATGTCACTCATTGGTAGTAAATTAGAAGTAGGCGGACACATTCAATGCATATGTCCATTGAATACAAGATTTTGGTCCTACTGCGACTGATTTGTAGGGCTGATTTCTTACGAGAGAAAACACTATTTCTATAGCTGAAAAGTAGGGTTGATTCTAGCTGATAATCTCAAGTGAACAGGGCCTTTACCATCAACAGACGAAAAACAAGTGGGCACTTCTTACCACAGATAAAAACAAGTGGGCATTTCTTACCACGAATGAAAAACAAACAAGTGGGCACTTCGAGGACCATCCATCTGGTGCCAATGGACATTTGTACTTCCATATTCATAAATGAGGTTGTTGCACCTAACAATAGTGGGTACACTCACTACTCCTTTAGCTTCGCATGCTATATAAACGTATGACATCTCTTGCTCCATCGCACACACTCCTCCCAACATTTGCATATGTCCTCAGCGTAGTTCATATCTGAGGAATCCGCACTCCTCCCAACATTTCTCAACATTTGCATATGTCCTAGGTGTAGTTCATACCAGAGGAAGCCATAGGAACACCTGCATAAGTCCAGTAAATTTTATCAAGCACAGCTAACGGCCTAAGAACATGTTGCATGCCAAGAACCACAGGATAGATCTGTGTTGTAGTCTCGCACGATGACTTAATTAGCATGTGATTATGGTTGTAACGATATGTAAGTAACACATGACTTTGATCCTGACAAGTGCCATCTCCAAACGTGTGTGTTGGTGTGACTGCTAGTATCCATTTACCATGTTTGCTTTTTATTCTGCTGACTTTGGGATCGGATGGCTATGGCTCTGATCTGGAGAGCCTAAACTGACGAGGCAACTCCACCTCAAGACAAACAAGATTCACGGCTGCAACCACGTTGGATAATTGTAGTTCACATAACATCATTTTGTCTAATGTTCAGTACATGTTCACCACATTATTATTATACTTGAGTTTAAAATGGTTCCTTGTAATTGTACAATGTTAGCGCATAATACAGCATCAGAGGCACTAGGAACATGATGTTAGCTACAGGCGAATGGGCCTTGGCAAAACTGCCCTTAACCCAATTGTGCATGTCTCAGGGTTCAAACTTACGGCGAAATTTCAGCCAGAATTCACAAAATATGGTGTTTTTGAGGTGACCAAAATTATAGATTTTGGTTTAAAAATACCGTGTTCACATGTTAAATAGGATTTGTGTCAACAAAAATACCGTGTTCACAAGTCAGTATCTAGGCTAGAGGAAAGTTTCCACCTCCACCATTTAGAAAGTGAAAGGATCAAACCTCATATCATCCCCCTACCCCCATGAAATCTAAGGACTATAAAATCAATTTATTAAATTAAATTTCGTCGTAACTTCGGCCATGACCAACACTAAAAAATTGAAACCATGACATACAAATATTGAATAAGCAACTGCATAATAACAACAATTAACAAGTACCTACACATATGAGAGATGTAAAAAATAATTAGGGAAAAGAATCGGAAAAGCACTGACGAGGGGTGGCGAGCGCTGATGAGGGCGATGAGCGCGGGCTTCATCTTGAAGCCTCCGTGCGCACCCGCCATCGATCGTTGACTCCGTGCGTCACGCCGCGGCCAATCCTCGCCTCCGTGCGCAGCCATAGCAGCCAGCTCTCGCCGCCATGCGGAACCACCGCCGCCGGTCGTCGCGACCTCGCCTTCGAGGTAGGTAGGTAGGGAACCAACACGCCGCCGCGCTGATGTGCTGCCGTTCCGTTGCAGACAAGGCACCTGGGGCCTACGAGCGGCCGGCGGAGGCTGGGGGCCTGGGCACTGCTTGCGCTGGGCGAGTGGGCGTCAGCACCTAGGTGGACGGCGGAAGGTGGGCCGACTCCGCCGGGGCGCCGGGCTTGAGCGGCGCTAGGGTTCCCGGCGCACGGGCCGTAGCGGCGCTTCGGCGTACAGCTGTGTCGGGGACGTGAGCTTGAGGATGGGATTACGGGCGCTAATCTTCCTAGTCCCAGGTATTGATTTTATTATTAAGTGGGCTTTTCTTTAGTGGGCCTTATTTATTCTTCCAGCTTACAAACTTCGCTCAGAATGCTATTCGACTTGAGCAAACTATACGAGAAAAGAAGTAGTACGGGCCCTGCGGCTAGGGTGTGTCCATGTCCAAGAATATTTTTCCCTTTCTAAGTGTATGCTTTAAGTATTTCATCTCTTTCAGACGTATGTTACAAATGTTTTATTTGACTGTTTCAAAAGTAAATCGAGATGTTATACAACGTCGATGGCTGATGGACAGCGGCCAGCCGCAAGCTACCTATCGCTGCTGCTGGGGCATAGTCATGGGTCAACCCATGTGGATTTCCCCGTGCGGGGCACCAGGGTGAGCATGGGGACGTGGGTCCTGCGACGGACACAGGGCACTGGCACTGGGCGGGATGCAGATGCGGGGCGTTGGGCGGGATGCGAACATGGGTTTCCCTGTGCTGGGCCGGATACAGGACACAGGTGTGGAAACCGTGTCCGGACGTGACATCGTATGCGGATGTCGGACGCTAGGCCTTCCGTTAAAGAAAAAAAGAGTTGGCCAGAAGCAAACTACTCACAAGAAAACTGCATACTTATCAGTGTCCAAACTCCAAAGAACTCAAAGATGGTCACGCTGCTAGGTAGAAAATCATCACTTAGTTGGAAGAAGGCCTGAGACTGTGGCAGCTGGTACTGGTAGCAATCAGACCCTAGTTATTTGGACCGGACCGGACCGGCGGTCAGGACCGGTAAAAGACCGAACCAGAGACTATACCGGTTCGGTTCACTTAAAAGACCATTCATGCAATCAGACCGCTAAAAACCGGTTGAACCGGCCGGTTTTTTAAAGAATCGGTGAACCGGCCGGTTGCATGTCAAACCGTCCGGCTCTGGATTGGTGGCGTGTGTGCTCCCTTGCGTCGCCTCCTGATGCCCGCCTGTGCAGCTGCCACTGGGCCCGCATGAGTGCTGCTGCCGCTGTGTGCGCTTGGAGCCTGTACAGTGCGCATACCTTGCCTCTGCATGTGCTGTTGACTTTTGTGTTGCTAACGTCAGCTTATGTGTGTTGCCTTTTGAATTTCAAATTTTCATAACTTTTTTATATGATCTCTAAATTAAACAAATGATATATCCATTTTGACTATCTCAACGAGCTCTTTACAATGGTAAACTCTATTTTAGCATTTGAGATTGTTTTATAGTAATGAATATTTGAATTACTATTAGATCTTTTTTGTACTAATTAATAAGTGTTCCATATACTATGTTTCTATGGGTATATTTTGGCATATCCTATAAAAAAAACTCTATAATACCAAAAAATTTGTGGACTTGTGGCTAGATTTGTTGGAAGTTGGTTATATAATTGTGTTTTTATCATCTTATCGGTATATATGTGACCAACTATATATTGCTAATTATATGTTGTATATCATTATGTTGTACCGGTTCAAAGTATTTGTGGGCGGTCCAATTCATCCGGTCCAAAACAATTGAACCGGCGGTTCAACCGGTTCCTAACGGTTGGACCAGTGAACCAGTGAACCGACAGCCTCACCGGTTTGATGTCCGGTCCGGTCCTAATAACTGTGAATCAGACAAGAAATCACGAAGGCAATTAAAAGAAAAGAAAAGCTCAAAACAGCATCTCACCAAGCAAGCAGCAAAGCCGAGCAATGACAAAGAAAGCGGCGGCAATGTTTGTGGCGCCGGCCGGAGCAGAGAGCGACTAGATGCCGCCCGGAGCAGAGCTGCCTTTGGGTTGGCCTGATCGGCTGATCCGAGTTGACTGACATGCCGCTGGTGTGGCCGGCTAGAAGCGGCAGTGCGCCTTGCAGTTGGCGTCGCAGTCGTAGAAGCAGGGTCCGTCGCAGTGCATCGGGCACAGCAGCCGCATGCCACTGCACCGCGCGGGCGCCGTGCACCGCGCGTACTCCCCAACGCGGTACAGGGTCGAGCTGTAGCTCGGCCGGTGCCGACGCGCCATCCTTCCGCCGCGCGATGCCGTCGTCCCACGGCCGTCGTGTCCGTGCTGCTCTGCCCTTGTCCCACCGCCGCCCGCCGCTGCCGCCACGACTACCACCACCACCACCACCTCTCCCTCCTCCGCCACCACCACCTCCACCGCCGCCGCCGCCATCAGTGCCCCAGCCCCATCCCCACCCATAGCTCCACGAGGTGCCCCGCTGCTGCCCCATCCTCCTCCACCGCCACCGCCTCCATCCTTCCGGCCGGTGACGCTGCTGGCATTGTAGCTGCCTTTGTGGTTTGCCGCATCTACGCTCTGCACCTGAGCCACGGGCCCTGCTGCTTCGGGCAAGGCTCCACCTGCAGGCATGGGCACCGCCACCAACACAATGAACGCCAAGAAAAGCACACCCGCGCAGCCCATGGCAGGCACGCGCCGAGTACGCATCCCCTGTGAAATGAGCATGCCTATGCTGCCTCTGCGAAGCAAACCAACAAGCTGCTCGAGAGGAATGGATACACTGAGCTAGCTAGCTACCGTTTATATAGTATATATATGGCATTATGGCTACATGACAAAGTGGCATGGCCATATCCATGGTCCATGGAGTGGTGGCTAAATGATGCCGACAGTTAAGCATGGCACTACTACAAGAAAACGAGGTGGTCGAGAGAGAGAAGGGCCAGAGGGGCCAGTTGACAAAGACAGGAGATGACTTCATGTGCACTTCTTCTTCCACAACACCACCAAGGCCAACACATGCAGCTATCATGCTACAGCATATGTGAAGTGCGACGGCTCACCAGGAGAATGCGTGCTCGCTCTAAAGTCTCTATAGCTATATTCTAGTAGTACCACACATATGTGACCTACACATTGATCTCTGTCTTACTGCTGGGCCTGATAAATACGCCCATGCCGGCTTTTGTTCGTTATGGTGGCCAGCCAATCATATCATATCTTCTCCTCTTATAGTCTTCCTATACTACTATCAGTCATTCAGTCCCCACAGATCCACTAATTAAGGTGGGCACAGGGCACACACTACTGGAATCTCTCTTTTTTCTGTGTGTGCGAAAACCCACAGAAAAATTCGAATACCGTCAGAAAATAACCCACAGAAATAGAATGACAGAAAAATCGACTTTTTCTGTGGGTTCACCGTCAGAAATAATTTTTCTGTGGGTCTCACACGCACAGAAAAATTGTGTTCACCCAGATTAAAACTAATTTTTCTGTGTGTTAGTCCACACAGAAAAAAAGAAATAAACGCACAGAAAAACACATGTTTTTTTTCTGTCGGTCTAGTGAACTCACAGAAAAATTCATTTCGCCCAGATTAAAAATAATATTTCTGTGTAGCTAGCCTCATAGAAAAATACATACAGTAATGAAGTCTACAAGCACGGCTCATAACTAATGACTATCATCATATTTCATCATACATGAATAGTATCATTTAGCCATGCATCAACATGTTACATTCAGCAATCTCGATACATATAATCAGCATGAAAGTTGTTACATATCATTGTTGTTCATAACAATGCACTCAATGTTTCAATGTCATTATACAGTTACAAAACACAATGTTATTGAAACCATATTAACAAAGCACGGCTACTGATCAACATATCTACAATCTGTTCTCAAACTAAGAAATTTCCAAAGCCTCCTACAAAAGACCATTTTTCATTAATTAGAGTAATCTTTTGAATAGGAAAAAATATTTAGAGGTGAAGAGAAAACTAATTTCTAATAGACATTGAACTGAATTAACCATAACTCAAGATAGTGTTTAGACACTAGTCCACAAATTTCAGTAAGTTTATGAACTAGTTAATTTCAGTAAGATCTTATAGCTTAGATGATACTAGCTAATATTTGGTTTCATCAACAAAACTGAAAGACCTAATATTTTTCTCCACTAACTCTAATTAGAAAATCAGAGGCACATCATTTTGGAGATGAAATAAGAAATATGCCTATTGTCAACATCAAGAATAAATAAAAATAATTATAAAAAAACTAGTTCAAATGAGAATACCTAAAGACAGCCAGCCATCAGTATATTTGTCAGTCAAATTGTACGGATCATTGCAAACTAAGACTAAGTGAGAATACCTGAAGACAGCAGCAAAGCACTAGGAACAACCAGACATGAGAATGATGACACCCTGCAAATATGAGCACATAACACCATCAGCATCCGGAAAATTACAACTAACAGCAGTAGCAGTCGGGTAACAGACAGAGAGCTAGAATTACCAGGACGACGAGGGCAAAGGTGAGCACGGGAGGCGAGCGTGACTTGGGGAGGCTTTGCTTGGAATGCTGGAGATGGAATTGGAAGACCAAATGCCAAGTCTAATGCAGGATCTAGTTGGGGTGAGAAAGATAAGATGGAATGCTGTGCCTGCTGAGAACTCACAAGGTACTGCTCAATGGAAAGAGACAGCTGATTCTAGTAACAAGGACTGGAAAGCAGATGGATGGGGTGCCAAATCTGGTAACATGAGCAGCCAAAGAAAGTATTACCTAAGTTTCACCGGAGCAAAAGAATAAGAGCAAAAGAACTCGAGAAATGGCTCAGATTTACCCATTATCAGCATGACAACTGCAACTTAATTTCACCTAGAGCTTAATTTAATTCTCTCTCTCTAATGGGAATTGAACTGGCCACAGAATTGGTTGCTTGTACTGGTACAAGCCATCCTAGTTAAGCAGCAAACAGAACAAAATAGAGAGAATTATTTATTTGGCATCGAAACAAATCAGTGTTTCGTATTTGGCACTCAAAAATTTAAACTTTCTTATCTGGCATCAAGTTGAAATTTCCTTTCGTAAATGGCACTGCCATCCATTTAGGACCGTAACGGTGTCAAGTGGCTGATAAAAAGACATAAATACCCTTATTTTACAGCAGAAATCCACGGCGCCAAATAGGGAAGTTCAAGTATTTTAGTATGGACGATATTGACGGAGCTCTTGCGCAGCCCCGTGCCATCGCCCTGGCGACCCGACGCATAGACCCCGTAGCAACGTCCCCGCATCGCCGCCCTACCGACTGAAGGAGGCAGGACGATGGCGTGTCGCTGCCCCCACGGGAGCGCCTAGCTCGCTTTGCCGCAACCTCGCTAGTGCCGCGCGCTGGTCATCGCGGTCTCCGCGTGCCGCTCGCCGCTGTCCGTGCGAGGTCTGCCGGCACCACAGCGCCTCACCATGCACCGGCGCCGCTGTCGTGGCCCCACACGCGAGCTCCCAGCTCGCTGCCGACGTTACTTTCCAAGTTGCCGGCGAGTCATTCAGCGCTCACAGGTTTCTGCTTGCGGCCCGGTCGCGAGTCTTCAAAGCAGAGCTGTGGGGCGCCATGAAGGAGAGCACAGCCACAGAGGACTGCATCCGGATTGATGACATGTTACCTCAGGTGTTCAAGGCCCTGCTCCATTTCATCTACACTGACTCGCTGCCACAGATGGAGGAACAAGAGGAGGCCGCGATGGCCCAGCATCTGCTGGAAGCGACGGACAGGTATGACATGCAGAGGCTCAAGCTAATTTGTGAGGAGAAGCTATACAGGCACCTAGACGTCGGCACGGCCGCAACCACGTTGGTGTTGGCTGAACAGCACTCCTGCCGTGGTCTCAAGCAGGCTTGCATTGAGTTTCTCAAATCTCCTGATGCACTGGAAGCAGTCATGGAAACTGATGGCTTTGAGCATCTGACTAAAAGCTGCCCTGTTCTTGTGAAGGAGTTGATGTCCGAGCTTTACCTGTTCAAGCAATGCAAGAGAAGGAAATTGAAGACATGAGCCTAAGATTTCATCATTTGGTAATGACGATTGGGACTATCCTAGAAGAAATTAGTGGTTAAGCCCTCTGGAAACAATGAACAAAACGCAAAGCTACGCTTCAGCGGCATGAACAGGTGGTCGTAGCTCACCTTCAGCACCGGCAGTACCAGATTCTTCACCTCATTGTCAGCCCACAAGTCGTTATTCAGGACTTCATCCCAGTGCTTCCAGCTGGTTGAAGCACCCAGGGCACTACCAACTGCCTCTGCCGCCAATGGCAAGCCCTGACATTTCTTCGCGATCTTCTCACCGATCTCTACAAGTTCTTGGTCGACGTTGGCATCACTATTCGGCAGTGCCCGTCGCTGACATACACGCCATCAGTCTTTAGCTGACAAGCATTTGAGATGATACACCTTGGTGCTCACCATCCTGGTAACCTTGTTGCTCCTCGTCGTCACGGCAACCGCGCTCCCCGGAGCGCAGCGGCTCAGCGGGGCCGTCAGGCTGTTCCAGTGGCTGGGATTGTCATCCCACACGTCGTCGAGAACGATCAAGCACCTCATCCCCGCAAGGTGCTCGACTATGAGCTCATGAAGCATGCTCAGCTCACCGCACTCCGGGCGCGATCTGGTGACCGCCTCGACGATCTTGCGGGTCACGCTGACGACGTCAAACTCATAGGATACCCAAATCCAGTGTGTCAGTTCGAAGCACGACTTCATAGCCTCCATGCCACAGACGTGCTGCATCAGAGCTTTCTTGCCGACGCCGGCCATCCCGACGATGGGCACGACAGCGTAGGTCCTCCCGTCGTCCGGCTCCCCGCGTACCAACACGACGACCCTCTCGATGTCGCGCTGCCGCCCGTGGAGACGCTCGGGACGGGGAAGCGTGCTGCTTGGCACAAGCGGGCTCGCCGCCGGCCGGGGCGCGTCGTCGTCGGGCCGCAGCCAGAGCTTCTTCCTGTCCGACGCGATCTCCTCGTACCTCGCCCAGATGCCGTCGATCTTGCGGCGGAGCCGCCTCGCGATGTCCTCGTACCACGCCCCCCCCCCCCCCGCCCCACGAGATGGGGCCAACGTCGGCCGGTGAGCCCGCCCCACCGCCGCGTCCCCTGCCAGAAGCTCGGCCCGCCCCGCTTCCACGACCCTGCTGGACCCGCTCGTCGATCTGCCATCATGGGGAGACCTCGGCTGAGGGACCGGCGCCTCTAGCTGAAGGAAGGGCGCCGGTGGCCGACGGCTCCTCCGCCCCGTCCTCATCTCCTTCGGCTTCGGTTTTGTTTTTTTTTCACAGGAAGAGAAGACTGACGGGGAAGAAGGGACCGAGCAGGTGTGTGCGACCAAATTAAGAGGGCTATTTTGGTACTTATTAAAAAAACTGACATGGTCAACAAAGTCAACAAACGGTTGGATGGCCAAAATGGACGAAAGTGCCATATCCGGAAGAAATTTTCAAGTTGATGCTAGATAAGAAAGTTCAAAATTTCTAGTGCCAAATACGAAAGAGTGATTTGTTTCGGTGCCAAATACAGAATTCTCCCAACAAAATATCCCAAGTACTAGCTCATAAGGTGCTAAAGTGCAGAAGTTCTCTAATGGAAACTTGATTCATCACAGCCACTCAAGAGTAGTACAAAACAAAAAAAGTCACAAGGCATAGTTAGGAAAGGGAAGAGCAGCGCGGCACGAGACTGTCAAAATATCCCAAGTTACTTTCCCCACTCGCTTATCTGTTCGATGATTAAAGGACTGCATCAATCAGTGAAGCCTAACAGTTGTGCATACTTAACAAGAAATGTACACTACAAACAGTTTTCGAAGCCAGATTAGTATGGAACTTGAAATAAGCATACTCCTGAAACTCTAAAGCATATCTATAGTGTTGTGCAAACCACTAAAATGGTCCTAAAGACATGTGTAAACAATGAATTAAGATTCATGTGCAGCTCTAAAGACATGTGTAAACAATATGATGGGATAATTGCCAATTTTGACAGTGATCTTAGCCTTCAATACGAATTTGACACTAAAAAACTTCAAACTACATGGAGTCGATATCTTACCATTGGAGCACACAACAAGCCTATATCCAGAATGTGATCAACCGGATTGGAAATGAGTGTAATCAGATCTATAATAAGGATATTGCACTATAATCAGGTTAAAGGAACTAGACAAAACTGTAATAAGGAAAGAACTATATGACAATGACCAAACTGTAATTAGATAGATATTGCACTATAATTAGGTCAAAGGAAAGAACCATTGGAGCACATCAATTAAATCAGATAGATATTGCACTATAATCAGGTTAAAGGAACTAGACAAAACTGTAATAAGGAAAGAACTATGTGACAATGACCAAACTGTAATCAGATAGATATTGCACTATAATCAGGTTAAAGGAAAGAACCATTGGAGCACATCAATTAAATCAGATAGATATTGCATTATAATCAGGTTAAAGGAACTAGACAAAACTGTAATAAGGAAAGAACTATATGACAATGACCAAACTAAGACTAAGTGTCAGGCTTCATAGGCATAGGATTGCAATGAAGTGTACAAAATTATAGGCACAATACATTATCTTTTACACTTTCAGGAGTAGAGGACCTAAGTACATTACCTTCCATTTGGCCGTTGGCAATCCTATGTATTGGGTGCAGAAGCATGACTACTGAACAACGGCCTAGCTTTGCAGGTAAAAAAATCCTAGAGAAGCTAGGTGGCTATTATAGAAGCATGACTGAAATACGGCCTAGCTTTGAAAGTTGTCATAAAACATAGTTTTGCAATTCAGTTAACCAAATCAACTTGGATTATAATTCCTGGCCGATAAAAACATGCTTTAAAATGTTGGTATTTGGTAAAAAAAATGTATTAGTCAAATACTGAAAATAGGATAGTACAAATTTTTCAACATGTATTGCTCTGGTAAAAAAATCAGTACTAGTTATATTAACAAAATTCAATCCACATCCTACAGCATACACATGGGATTAGATCAGATTTGTTCTGAATATACATAACCAAATAGCTTAAATTAGGGTTCATTCTCAAATTTGCACAAAAGGGAAGAGAAGGAACATGCATACCTGGCTTGTGTTGTGGGTGCTTGTCATTGGCAAAGGGCTCACCTCGGCCACTGGAAGGAGGCTGCACTCGGAGCTGCAACTGCCCTGATGTGGTTGCGCTTGGAGCTGCAGATCTGGACGTCGGGCTGAGAAGGGGCTCCAGATCCACCATGCTCGGGAGGGCCCGCACGCCGTGAGGGCTATGCTCGGGAGGGGCGGCGCACCGTGAGGGATGCGCCCAGGAGAGCCGTGTCCGAGAGGGGCGGTGCGCTGGGGGGAGGCACCCAGAGAGCCATGCCTGGGAGGGGCCGCACGCTGAGAGAGCCACGCCTGGGAGAGGGACGGCGCGCCTGGATCCGGGAGAGGGAGGGCCGGATCCGGCCGGGTGAAGAAGGGGGAGGGGAGGGGCGCCGGCGGGGGAGAAGAAGGGGGAGGGCGCGGATCTGCTCGGTCGTCGGCGGCGGCGACGGATCCGGATGCGGCCCCGCCTCGTCCTCGCGCCACCGGTGACGTCGGATCTAGCCGCCCGGGGGCGCGCCTGCCATGGATTTGGCCGGATCCGAGGGTGAAGGAGAGGGGCTGCGCCGGCCGCGTCGATGAAGAGGGAGAGGGAGGAGAGGGAGTGGCGGCGCTGCTCGGGGAGGGGCGCGGCGCTGAGTCGCAGAGGGAGGGGCGCGTTGAAAGGAGAGAGTGAGGGAGGGGGCGCGGTCTAGTGCGTGAGAGGGTGTTTGGGGGTGCGGCGGCCGGTGGGTTAGGGTTAGGATTTTTCTGTGCGTGTACATATTTTTTCGTGTGTTTTTAAAGAACTGACAGAATAAATTGCATTTTTCTGTGAGTGCTGAATTTTTCCGTGTGTGTATTGTCACGCATAGAAAAATTATACGATTTTTCTGTGGGTTTTAGTATTTTTCTGTCGGGATATTTTGAAACCGACAGAAAAAATCGTAATTTTTCTGTGCGTACCGAAAAAAACGCACAGAAAAATTTATCACCCACAGAAAAATGCGAGATTCCAGTAGTGACACTACTAGTCCTTGAAGATGAAGTTAGCTTCTGCGATTAGCGGGTATTTTTTAGTCTTCTCAACCTCGGCCAAGATCTATTCATATGCCCGTATATATATCCATACATAGGCCTGTCAACCTGCGCTTTGTGGCTGAATACAGTTAACCAAGTTGAGTAGCATATGTATTTAGCCAGTAAAGTCGAGTAAACATATGTACTCGGCCAATCAAATTAAGTGAATTAAGCATTCAGCCACACCAACTAGAGTGACCATATGTATTCGAACAAACTGTAAAATAGAGAACCAAGCGCACTAACTCATCATCCTCATAAGACAGCCACGGACCAGTTGATACAGCACTTGGATTGGCAACACGTGCTAATTGATCGGCAGTCTGCTGATGATATATAGTCATTCAAGGAATGTAAATGGATTTTATTTTTACGGTCAGTAAAAGGGGATAGAAATTAAGTTTGTAGCAAGAGGCCATATTTCAATTAACCGATTTCACGGAACTGTGGATGCCAGTGTTTGCTACAGAGGTACCGACGTACACGTACCGTCTGCATACAAGTCTGCTACTAGTAATCGGTTCAGAGAGTCAGAAAAATCATGCAGCAACGAGTAATAAGCACGTAGGTTCTTCAGAACAGCTGCAGTGCGCGCGGCCTGCGCCTTCCCCAGGCCGCCTTGGACCTGGGCTTGCCCGTGGCCTGGCTGTCACGGGCCTGGGGCAGCTGTGCGGTGGCCGGCTAAGGCCTGGGAAGCCTGGATGGCACTATGGGTGCTTAGCTGCTGGTCGGCCGGGGCCTAGCCAGGGCACGGCATGTTTGGATAAAAGATCTAGACTGAAATGCCTGGACTGGACACCTGCCGGTAATCTCCCTGTGATTCATTTGGTGGCATCCTGAGAAATCTGCCTGCTACGAGTTGCCTGTGACAGTTGCATGTGAGCAGACGTAGGAAATCGACTGCCTGTGCTCCAATCCAACTTGCCGGGACCTAATCACCCTACAGGAAGCCATGTGAGACATCAACCAAATGCTGCCCCGTCCCTCTACCTACTTCCAGGACGTCAACCAAACAAGATATGAAAAACAGACTTGCCTGACCAGACAGTTTTGCTATTGGGTCACAGGCAAGTCACAGGCAGCTCAAAAGCCCAGGCAACACATCCAGGGTCCTATCCAAACATGCCTAGAGAGCGTGGCTATGTAGGGCGACCACTCAGCTAGGTCAGGCCATCTTTGGAGGGTGGACAATAATTACGACAACTGGGGACCCATGCCATGAAAGGGCCCATAAGTATATGTATATACATAGTATTTAGGGCCTCTTTGGCACGGCTTATGCCGGCTTCGGCTTCATCTATTTTGCGCAAATCGAGGCACTGTAGCGTGAAGCCATTTTGTAAGCCGGGGTTAAAATGAACTAGAAGCTAAGAAAAGCCAGTTTTTCTGACTTCACCGGCTTTGGCTTCACCGGTGAAGCCGTTTTGGATGAGCCGTGCCAAAGGGGGCTTTAGTATATGTATCTGGTCTATTGAAACGGAAATTTAAAGGCTATTAGCTTACCGTCGCTTCCTATTCCGATATTTGGCTATTTCCACTCGCTTCAACATATGCTGCAATTTAACGGTTATTTAGCAGTACTATGTACTCTATTTAATCATCATATTAAGGGCTTTTTCGCATAGCTTTGACTCCTTTACTGTTCATCAGAAAACAACTTCTCCTCCTAAAGTGTTTGGTATGGCTCCTCTGATTTCCCCGAGGAAACTGATGCCGAAGCCAGAGCCGAAACCGTAGCCATATCAAATAGGCGCTAAAAAAATTAGATTGCTAGGCCCTCACCGCTTCCGTGCCCAAGGGCCTTGAAATTTTTGAGACGGTCCTATAGGGGGAGCCCCAACCTTGGCAAAGGCGATGAACTTCCTCCATAAACCAAGGCGGCGATTTGAGCTTTGTTGGTAGACAAAAGGGAGCAGATTTTGGGGGTCAAAGTCTGATGAGGACATCCTAGCTCAACATGTGTTGAAACATGAAGAAAGCTCATTATCTAGCA
Source organism: Miscanthus floridulus (assembly GCF_019320115.1). Taxonomy (NCBI): domain Eukaryota; kingdom Viridiplantae; phylum Streptophyta; class Magnoliopsida; order Poales; family Poaceae; genus Miscanthus; species Miscanthus floridulus. Next base: position 51,723,607 of record NC_089598.1, on the reverse strand, counting down.
CAAGTGATTATATTCATGGGCCACCTACACGAAGTCGTGCCAAGAAACTACAAGAGCAGGTGAATTCATTCCTAACTAATTGTAATTTTGACACTTCTAAGAATGTTATACTACCTAAATGTTCTATTTTGATATTGCTTAGGTTTACACATGAAGACATGGAAGGCACATGGCCAAAGGATCAAGACACGGTGCTACCAAAATAGCTTCGCCAGAAAAGTAACACGGACGGACGACCGGACCCAGGAAAAAGTGACGCGGATGGCCGACCGAACCAGCTGAAAGAAACATTCATAAGTCTCGATTTCGTAAAGTTTTGGAGGCCCATGAGGACATTTTGGAAAGCTTATCAAGTCTAGTTTCCAATGGCGTAAGTTCCAAGTACTTTGGACTTCCCAATGTTGAGATATGAGTATATTAGTGAAGACTTCTTAGAAGGTCAACACTCTTCCCAGAGCAAAATATTGGTACAACTTCCCGTGCAAAACTGTACCAATCTACCAAGTTTCATGATGCATGATGCACATGGCTGGAAAACCCTTCGAGTCTAGTTTCACATCCAATAAACCATTCATCATTTGGACTTTCCAATAAGGAGTTATGGCCAGATTAGTGGAGACTGCTCTGAAGGCCAACAGTCACACGAGACCACTTCGGGGATCCATCTCGTGGTGACCTTTCACATAGCCTATCTTTAGAAACTCTATTTTGTTTTCACACCTAACCAGGAGGGTTGTTCCTAGTATAAATATCCCCTTCCTCTAAGCTATTAGGGACTTTTGATGATTTGATAAACTACATGATATTGCAGCTGAGCTACCGAGTGCCTTACTCAAACCTTTGTTCTTTCTTGTTCTTCTTGGACCAGTAAAGAGATCCCTCTGGGTTTCCCTAGTTTGTGCTCTATGGTTTTCAGTATGGCTACATTGTTTTCGTGAATTAGTTTTGGATTGTGGTTCTATGGTCGTTCGGAGATCGAGTCGAAGTCTTCGCGGTTTCGGTGCCTCTCTCCCCGTCGCTTGATGACATCCAACCTTTGTTAGGTATAAAGCTAGTTATCCCGCTATTCGCAGCAAGTTATCTTTGGTTCATCGACCTACTGTCGTGAAGATCGGGCTACCCTCAAGGATGTTCCTTATCAACTGGTATCAAAGCTTTCATTATCATGGTAGGTCTCACCATCATCCACATATTTATCTTTGATTTATCCACCATTTGTTACTGTTTTTGTTCATCTCCTAAGGTCCACTGAAAAAGCCATAAAAAATCCTATAGCCTTCTGGCGGTACTACTACCTTTGTGTTGTTTTTTTCATCAAGTTGCTAGTCACCATCTTCATATATATTGCGTTGTGTTTCATTTGTTATCCGCACCCCTGTTAGTATAAAAATCTCTGAAAAAAAGAGAGAAGAAAGAAGAAAGAAAGATTCAAAAAAACAGAAGTGAAAAGAATTGAAAGTAAGGGATGTGTTGCGGGTTGTTTAATTGCAAATTTCAGTTTACATATTCAAGTTGGTGGTAATCTTCATAGCAGCAACTTCATATCTTTTGAACACATCAAACCACTTGGGTTGCAGTACAGTAGCCTCCCTTGATTAGCCACTTATAGCTCCACCAAAATTTGAAACTGGGACGTTCGACTCGTAGTCCTTATGACCTCTCAATCACTTCCGTTGAATTGCTACACTAGCACACTCACTGTCCTTGAGAACAAGCAAGTGCATTGGTAAGTAAGAGGTGAGGTTGTGTGATTCCATAAATTTACCTATTCCAATTTTCTTGCATAAGTGCTAATATGACAGGATCTCATTCGAGTGTTCGTGGTGGTCAACATGGAAAAGAAGAACGATTGATATCATGAGCTGAGTTACGTCAATTCAAAAACTCACTGTTGCACGCCATGATGTTCAATGAACATCTTCCTACAGTGGGTGGTCGGGCTCCAAAACAACATAGCTCGACCAACTCTCGTGGTGGTCTCCTTGGCCATAGTGGACAGCATGGGGGAGGCGCCCGTGGGCGTAGTTTTCGCCCCCGTGTGCACATTGAAGATGAAGATTATTGTACGTCCACTAAAAGAAAAATTCAGCAAGTGGCACGTGGAAGGTCCTATGGACAGCAAAACCCATGTGAGAAAGAGTGCCACCAACCAAAATTGAGTGCGAGAGTTCAAAATGAAAAGATGAGAGATTCCACCATATGTGAGAAAGAGTGCTACCAACCAAAATTGAGTGTGGGAGTTTGAAATAAAAAGATGAGAGATTCCACCATATGTGAGGAGGAGAGCCACAAAATTATGTGTGAGAGAGATACACAAAAATTGAGCGAAAAAGAAGATGAATCATGTGAGGAATTATTTACTACTAACATGATAATACCTTCTTCTAGTCTTGTTCATTGTGTGACACAGGCTCATGAAGGAAAAGATGTGGTGGATTATGACCGGCCCCCAATATTCGATGAGGAAGATCAAGTGATGGCCATGGACAACGATACGTATGCATATGTTGCTTCACAAGATGTTGAAGTGACTGTGCATCAAAACCATGTGAGAATGAGAGCCACATAGCCCAATTGAGAGAGAGTGAAAACAAAAGTGAGTTGTGTGATTCCACCCACTGTGACGTTGAGAGTATCAACAATGCGAGTGTGAGGGATACAACAAACAAAAATAAAGAGTTAGAATGCAAGTCATGTGAGGATATTTTTGAAACTAACACTCTCATTTCTACTTCTAGTGTTGTCTTTCCAAATGTGCAGGTTTGTAATGAGAATCAAGAAGAGATGGCTGCTCATGACGACTCCATACTTGTTGAGAGAAGTGAGAAGGTTGCCATTCATCCGAACCAATTGTGTGCTGCCTAAAACATGAACCATGACGAGGAAAATGGTAAGATTTCAGAAGCGTCATCCATGATACTTGCACTGCCACAAAGTCTAAAAGGTAATAACAATAATTCAGATCTAAGTTTGAAAAATAAAATGGTGAGCAATTATGATGAAACACATGGTTCAAATATAATTGACCCAACACAAATTTTTCATGTTGATTTGTTAGATTCACAAGTTCATTCATGTGCTGAAATTTTGCAAGTTGATAAACAATGTTCAATCATACATGATCTTTTCTGCTTTGATATGGTTCATATACATGATACTTTGCACTCATATATATGATACTTTGTGTGTAAATAAATTTGATAATGTGCAAATGAACACTCATGACGAATTCTTTGCAAAAATATCCCATCCTTCATGTGTGCGCTATGTCATATTTGATAAATGTGTTGAGATCAATAATATACTTGAGAATGTTTTTCAAATATCATCCATGAAATATTTGAATACTACCTATAGTTGTAAGTTTACATTCGATTTGATTGGACATCAAGCTGCAAGTAAATTCTATATTTGTGCTATTTGTATAACATGTGACAAGCTTGCTGATTTGAAGTTAAAAAGACTTTGTTACAATTTTTGTGAGCCATATTTTTCTGAATTTGAGATAAAAAGATTGTTTAGTGATTTCTATTCAGAACCAAAAATGTTGTTCCCTTGTTCACATGTTCTATTGAAAGAAAGAAATCTTCTGAAAACATGCTCCATTAATTCACCCAAAACTTTTCCATCCTCATTTGGAACCACTGAGTTTGACAGGTACATCTCTGAATCATGCGATATAACTATCTCATTCATGTCTTTTGATATATTTGATCTTGTGAAAATAAAACACGATAATATGAATCAAATGATTGGTTTGAAAGAAATTTTTGTACTCCCATCTTCTAAGATATTTGCAGGTTCACCAAAGTTGATAGAATGTTTCTTACTTGGAAGAGGAAATAATGAGAATATGAATCATAAAGGAACAAATAAACAAATCAAAATAAAAGATTATTAGAATTGCCATGTACATCCACCCTCTATTTTGTTTAGACTATTTTCAGGTAAACAAAAGTCGTGGATGACTTTTCTTAAAGGGAGGGAGGAGGATGAGATCATGCCAAGGACATCAACACTCACCAACAGTTCTAAGCATCGATGCAAGGTGAAAGCTATACTTAATTTCAGATCATTTAGGTTTCTACCTACAAGGCTACTACTTGGTTTATATGATTATAGATTCAAACACCTTACTGTGATGGAAGAAGAAGATCGTGATGTTATCACAACACTACAAGTTGAATGTCTGGCACAGTTCTTTGGACCATAAGAGTCAGAGTCGAGGACTATCCTTTTCAAGAGGGGGAGGATGATGAGCACATCCTAGCTCAACATGTGTTGAAACATGAAGAAAGCTCACTATCTAGCACAAGTGATTATATTCATGGGCCACCTACACGAAATCGTGCCAAGAAACTACAAGAGCAGGTGAATTCATTCCTAACTGATTGTAATTTTGACACTTTAAAGAATGTTATAGTACCTAAATGTTCTATCTTGATGTTGCTTAGGTTTACACATGAAGACGTGGAAGGCACTTGGCCAAAGGGTCAAGACACGGTGCTACCAAAACCGCTTCACCGGAAAAGTAACACGGACGAACGACCGGACCCAGGAAAAAGTGACGCGGATGGCCGACCGGACCAACTGAAAGAAACATTCATAACTCTCGATTCCATGAAGCTTTGGAGGTCCATGAGGACATTTTGGAAATCTTATCAAGTCTAGTTTCCAATGGCGTAAGTTCCAAGTACTTTGGACTTCCCAATGTTGAGATATGAGTATATTAGTCAAGACTGCTTAGAAGGTCAACAGTCTTCCCAGAGCAGAATGTTAGTACAACTTCTCGTGCAAAACTGTACCAATCTACAAAGTTTCGTGGTGCATGATATACATGGGTGTAAAGCTCTTCGAATCTAGTTTCACACCCATCAAACCGTTCGTCATTTGGACCTCCCAATAAGGAGTTATGGCCAGATTAGTGGAGACTGCTCTGGAGGCCAACAGTCACATGAGACCACTTCATGAATCCATCTCATGGTGACCTTTCACATAGCCTATCTTCATAAACTCTATTTTGTTTTCACACCTAACTAGGAGAGTTGTTCCTAGTATAAATATCCCCTGCCTCTAAGCTATTAGAGACCTTTTGATGATTTGATAAACTACATAATATTGCAACCGAGCTGCCAAGTGCCTTACTCAAACCTTTGTTCTTCCTTGTTCTTCTTGGACCAGTGAAGAGATCCCTCTGGGTTCCCCTAGTTCTCTACGGTTTCTAGTACGGTTGCACCGTTTTGTGTGGATTAGTTATGGATTGTGGTTCTGCGGTCGTTTGGAGATCGAGTCGAAGTCTTTGCGGTTTCGGTGCCTCTCTCCCCGTCGCTTGGTCGCATCCAACCTTTATCAGGTATAAAGCTAGTTATCCCGCTGTTCATGGCAAGTTATCTTCGGTTCATCGACTTACTGTCGTGAAGATCGGGCCACCCTCAAAGATGTTCCTTATCAAAGTTAGCTTCATCCGGTAGAGCTCCATTAGATCTATCTATTCCATATATCATCTCGTGCGGAGTATAGTGCCTGTGGTGGTCAGAATTAGTGGCGGCAGCAATAGGGTTCTTTGAGTTGGGGTAGCAGCGCGCATCACAGGTCGAGGCTTGAGTGCTAATGTTTTTTGAAAGATCCGAGAACATATTGTTCCGACATATATTAATAAGAAGAAAATTGACCCATTTTATAAGGGAAACCAAGCCTAAAAACCATAAACATACAACCACTATTTAAAGACTGTGGCTACACCCTGCATACAACAATGACAAGCAACCTACCTCATCAAGCACTGAAAGTTAGGGCTACACCCTCCTAATGTTACGGAGAAACATAAAGAGAGTTGTATATGTGTAATTAGTGGTAGTAATGGGTAATTTTTCCATATTGGAAACTTCAGCTTCTATGATATCCTTTGAGAAGCTGCATAAAAAAACGTGAAGTTTGCCCCAACTTCATCTTTTCTTTTCTAGAGCCAAGTTTATGGAGCTGACCTATTTGATAAGTGAAATTGAGAACAGAGATACAATACAACAACTAGATTAGAGCAGTCCCAAACAAAAGCTATGTCCTTCCTCTATGTCTCGTATATGATCTGGTCTCATAACCCAAGCAGTTAGAACCCCGCACTAGCGATGGTACAGTATGATTTTTAATAAATTTTTTGAGCCACAAATATATTTATCTAATCATGCAAAAAGTTATATATCTTGTTGCAACATACAGATATGTTTGCTGGTTAGTATTATAAACACAGTAAATTGTTTGGATGACTGCTGCGCCAAAAGTAAATAAAATCCTATAAAATAATATTTTAGATATCTCCAGTAAGGAGGTAACCGGAAAAAAATGCGGTGGCCATGCTCGCGAATGCACAACCAAACAGCCAGCTAGGATGCATATATGTCTGCGCTGCGGCCACTACGAGCGAGGGGCGCACATTTTTAGATCAAAGGCATTGCCCGGCTTTATTGAAAGCTTAGCGAGCCCAAGATCCAACGCTGAGGATACCAGCTTTATAGACACGTCCCAGATGCAAAACGCTAGCCAGTTCCAAAACGTACCAGATTATCTCTACACCTCTACATAAAAGAGACCGAACTCGACAGATACATCAAAAAACAGAACCAATGGCCAAGGATATGCCCCTGCGCACAACAGCATTACATAGCAGACGCATTTGCAGCTAACAACTGAATCATCTCCTCAGCAACCAGCTTCAGTTTAGGCTTCAACAGCGGGCTCCACGTCTTAACCAGCGAGATCATCTTGTAACTTAGCGCCATCAGAGAAGAAAGTGTCTTCTTGTTGAACACAACGTCATTGCGAGTCTTCCAAATAGACCATAGAGCGCCTGCACATAAGACCATAGTCACCACTTGCTTCCTACCTCTACATTTCTCCACAATCTCAGAGAACAGGGAATAGCAACTGATGGGGGATGACAACCACCCCAAGCAGTCCCGCATGAAGGACTAGAGGAACACTGCTAAGGCGCATTGAAAAAGCACATGATTAGAAGTTTCAAGATGGCCACACACAAAGCATTCCTCTAGACCTGACCATTTTTTTCTTCTTTAACTAGACACCACATTGAATCCTATCACGTGTGGCCATCCACAAGAAGATTTTAACCTTCAAAGGGATAGGGCATTCCCAAATTATCATCATTTGGCGATCAATGACCCCCCTAAAAGTCAATAGTCTATATAGGGAACTTGTTGAATATTTCTTGGGCTTTTCTAAGAGCCAAAACACCTCATCATGGCCTTCAGTTAACTCAATAGTCGCCAACAAATCCTTGAGCTGTGACCATTCTCTAGCCAACCTCTCGTTAAGCTGTCTTCTGAACTCAATCCTCCACACACCATTTACAACAGCCTTAGTGTAAGGAAAATGGACCCTAGGCCCATATACTTTGGATTTTGGTGTTTGATGACCAACACAACCAAATTAGACTAATGAATTTGCAAGTAATTGTTTTGTAGTTCAATAGGGTGCAAGCCGTGACTTGGACGAAGGCGACATGATGATCCCATGATCAACACCATAAGTAAGACCCTAGAAGCACAAGAGAAGACCCAATATATCAAGCAAACTCCAAGCACGAAGATGGGAACCAAGACGAACGTAAGATCACGAAGAAACGAGCTCGACAGAGGTGACCGGACGCGGCCCTATGAGGACCGGATGCGTCTGATCAGTTACTCAGCAATAGTAGGCGTTAGCAGCTGTGACCGGACGCTAGGCGAAGCAGTGACCGGACGCACCGATGACACTATTCTTCATCACGTCAATGTTTTCAGCATGACCGGACGCAGTGGCACTGGATGACCAGACGCACAAAGTGCAGCGTCCGATCATGTCTAGAGAGGTCTAGAGCGGCGGAATTGCGATCGGACGTGTCCGTTTGATGATGACCGGACTCGGCAATGCGTCCGATCTCTACGCGTGCGCTCAACGGTCAGGACAACCGGACGCATCCGGTCAGGACAACAGCAGCGTCTGGTTAGTAGCAGAAAGCTAGATTTTCGCCCCCAAAGGCTACTTTCTCCATGGGGCTTATAAATAAACCCCCCCAATCGGCCATTTGAGTAGTGGAGAGCTGAGAAAACATACCAAGGGTGTTGATACACCATTTTAGTGATCTTCACTTGCATAGTGCTTAGTGATTCATTAGGTAATTAGCATAGGTGCTTTGCGAAGTGCTTAGGTTGATTACACCACCGCTTATGCGCTTGCTCTAGGTTTATGCCTAGTGTTTACTAAGGTTAGAATACCTCTCATATCTCGATGCTTGCGCGCACCAATGGTTGTACATTGGAGGGGCTTGTAGTCTTGTGAGACCACACCAACCGTGTTTGTGGTGTGGCCGGCACCATATACCAAAGGGAACAAGGCCCGTGGCGTTTTGGCCAAAAGCTTGATAGTGAAGACGGCGGGGAGCATCCGGGAGAGGCTTTGCCACGAGTGGCTTAATAGGAGACCCGCTTCCACGTGGGGATGGCCCAAAGCTATCCACAAAGTTACCCGACCGGAAGCTTGGCCCTTGCAAGGGATTCCTTGCGAGGGGCTCCAACGAGGACTAGGGGGAAGCTTGTGCGCTTCTCGAGACCTCGGTAAAAATACCAGAGTTGTCGATGGGAGTTTGCATATCTCTACCTTACTCTTTAGCTTCCACATTTACACTGTTTGCATAACTCCTTTTGTGGTAGAGATAGCAACACACTAGAAAAATCATAGTTGCACATTTAGATAGTTTATCTTTTGCATATGTTTTGCTAAGAATAGAAAAAGGGGTCATAGTTTAGAGTTAGAGTTTTAAGTTGCCTAATTCACCCCCCCCCCCTTAGGCATGACGGTCCTTTCAATTGGTATCAAAGCCAGTTGGCTCAATTTGGACCTTTGGCTTCACCGTCGTAGAGCTGATGCTATTTAGAGTGGTTGGGATGGATACCTCTAGACCTCCGCACTTTGATGGCACTAACTTTCCCTACTATAAAGCTAGAATGGTTTGTCACCTTGAGGTGGTAGATTTGGGTGTTTGGGGAGTCACTCGTGATGGGATGAAACCCATTAAGAATCCCGATAAACCCACAAAAAGTGAAGAAAAAGAAATTCATTTCAATGCAAGAGCTAAAAATTGCTTGTTTGAATCTTTTAGCATGGATGTGTTTAACCAAGTGTTCACTTTAAATACGGCACATGAAATTTGGTTAAAACTCCAAGAGCTCCATGACGGCACAACTAATGTCCGTGAGAAAAAATATTGTCTAGCTAAACAAAATTATGATTTCTTTAAAATAAATGATGATGAGCTTGTTCATGATATGTATTCTCGTTTGAATCTAATTATCAATGAGCTCCATTCAATAGGATTAACTAAGCTAGATGATGTGGACATTGTGAGGAAGATCATATCCGTGCTACCACAAAAGAAATATGCAAGCATCATCACCATCCTTCACAACATGGAGGACTTGAGCATCATGACCCCGGCCATAGTCATTGGCAAGATAGTGGCATTTGAAATGTCACAGAAGATGGGTCAAGAAGAAGCCTCGTCATCAAGCAAAGGCAAAGCTCTCGCATATAGTGAGAAAAAGAAGATGAAGGGCAAGCAAGTTGAGACAAGCTCAAGCTTAAGCTCCTCAAGTGAAGATGATGATGATGATGATGAAGAAGAAGAAGAAGAAGAAGAAGAAGACGACGACGACGACGATGATGATGATGATGATGATGATGATGATGATGATGAAGAAGAAGAATCAAGTGATGATGATTGTAACACCCTCGGTGTTACCTTGTACCATTTTTGCTAAAACACTGCATGAGCATCATACCTGTGTGTAAATGTGTCTATGATAGAGTATAAATCAATGTACGGAACTTGAAACGTTCATCTAAAACAAGAAACAAATGGTACATTTCATGTCGCTTTATATCATTTAGTATTCTAAGTGAATTTTTATCGAACAAAAATGCTATAGAATGCTTATGCGAAACTTTGATAAAGTCATAATATAAACTTCATAGGTGATGATAAAATACGTGCGGTCGAGGATGGGGTTCGCTAGCTAGTGTATCAAGTAGCTTGGAAAAGGAATTCGACGCGAAACCGTTTGAATCTTAGTCATTTTGCGTAAGTTTGAAAATAGGTCGACGAAGCCATGTTCGACAATTTTTGTAGAACGGTCGGGTTAAGAAGTGGCAAGATGTCTTGGCTTAGTTCTATAGCCCTATGTACCCTCTTGAGGATAGAATGACTAGTTTGGCTTTCGGATCATCGAATTGGTTGTTGTTGCAGCTTTAAAAAGCATGCATGACATGTTTTCCACCTCCGGGCGCGGTCACCGCCTCTGTTTAGCCTAGCACCACTGCTCTGGCTTGCCCAACGCACGCTACCATGCCAGTCATGTTGCCACCGCAGTGCCTGTGCAAGCGTCTGCGCATGTGGCCCCTACGCTGCTGGCCACGGCCTTCTACCGCCACGCTCTGGCGCAGCTCGCGCGCGCCTAGTCACGCTGGCCGCTTGGCCTTCACTGCCGCTCGGTCCACACGGCTATTGCACGCCTGGCTCACGACTCATGCACACACGTGCGCACTGGGGTCCAGCAGGCCTAGATGCTCTACCTCCTCCATCACGTCCACCTATGTCATGGCCGCCGTCATGTCTGTCTGCGTGTTTGGCTCATTCGAACCGATGTCGCTGCTTGCCCAAGCGCGCTCACATGCACCGCCTGCACAGCCACTGCTGCAATTGACATTACGGCTACACACGCATGGGTTGGTCCTGCCGGCCCTTGTCTTCATGATTGCGCACACGGACAGGCCATGTTTTCCCGCCGCATCGTCTGGAGAGTCACCGGCCAGCCACGCCATACCAAGGCCTAACTCACTGAGCCAGTCCCCTCTTGCTTTTGCCCACATTCGGAGGATGAGTGGGTGTACAGCGTCGGGCCTAGCGTGCCTTGGGCAGTACTATGTTGTCAGGCGCCAATTTAAGCTTTCGCCGTCGCTGTCGTCACCATTAAGCCGAACGTCATCGGCCTCAAATTGGACATGTGTAATCCCTCCCTTTCCAATTCACCGTGTGCCCAAATAGCTAGAGTAGTTAGCCTCCAATTGGAGTCAACTCGATGGGCTTCTTTCCTACAGTGAGGTAATGGGGAGAATTTTCCCCTCGACGGTCTGCAATGGCCGATGAGGCGAGCGCTCGGCCAGGGCGATGCTCCTTGCTCTTGTGTCTCATTCGAGCAGGGTTGTTGCCTATCCTTGACTCATTTGCCTCACCTGTACAGTGGTCCCCCCAACGGTGTAGCAGGACGCCAAGAATGCCTTCACCATGGTCGGTGCGAACCGAACCAACCCCGCACATGTGGCCAGCCCATTGCCGTTCCTCGTGTCTTCGCCCAGCCCATCCATCATGTCTTTGGTGAGGCCCTCTTGCTCCTAGGATAGGCGATTGAGCCAATTAGTGGCTAGGTAGCTCGGAGCGCGTTGGTGGCCACCGGTGACCTGGCTTAGATGTCGTTCCTGTGGCTAGCTCGGTTGGGCGCGGTAGTGATTCAATTAGGGCTTCAAGGTGGTTACTCTTGGCTTGTAGGTGGTTACCGGGTAGTAGTAGAGGCATGCGGTTAGGTCATTTTGCTGGCATCGGGCTACCGCGGCCAGACCCCACCACGGTGAGTTGCCACGTCTGTGTGGTGCGCCATTCTTGGCGTTTGTTACCTCAATCTATTGCATGTGGCATGTAGAAGCTCATGGGGGTGTAGGTGGGTAACGGAGAGGTCTATGCTCGCCGGTGAGGCCACGGCCCTTGTTAGTCCAGCCAGGGACTTTGTAAAGCGTGAATTAAAATGGAAGTAGGGTCCTAGGTGCGAAGCCAGTGACTCATTTAAATAGTGCTCGGGTTAGCTTCGCGAATAGGAGAAAGAATGAGGACTCGTTTGCAAAATATGCCAGCCGCGCATGGGTCTTCCCGCGCTGGGCCGCTGTCGTGGGCACGGGCCGCCACGTGGGCCACACTAGACGCACGCACGAGTCGCTGTGGTGGGCCGATCCGCATCACGAGTTGGGCCGCGCGGTAGAATTCATTTTCAATTCTCCAGCGAATTACAAACGTTTATTCAATATAATTTCTAGTTGAACTTTGATAAATTATAGTAAATTGTGTAGTTGTCCAAAAATAGTGAAACCAATTTGGTTAGGTTTACAAAAATACCATCCACCTATTAGTGTAGTTAGATTACAGTTAGCAGTGACAATGGTAGGTTCATAAATTCAAACTAGCGAGCTTAGTATTATGTGGATTAATAATTGTAGGAATTTTTGTGGTAAATTGGTGATAGCTATGGCTATGAAAATTTTACAGTAGGCTCACTAGATTATTATGTACTTGCTATAAATTTTGTAGCCCTAGAGTAGGTTGATAAATAGATTACCTATTATCCTTGCTTATTCATATATAGCGTAAATCAACATTAGGAGTAAGAATACCTGTAGTTGCTATAATAATATATGCCATACTTCATACTTGTTATTGGTAATAATAGATAACTTAGTACCTTGGTGGGTAGCACTAGCTTAGTAGTTAGACAGATGTACTTTTATTTTAAGAGTTGTTGTTGCTATATTACTAAGTATTGCATCATCATTTCATGCATGTAGATCACGAGTTGGTAGAGTTCATACCCGTCGACAAATAGGAGTACGAGGAAGTCATTGAGGAGTACGAGGAGAAGATCCTTGTGCAGGAGGGAGCCCTGAAGCCTTTTGGTGCTGACCTTACTGACCCGTCGCCTGCCCAAGGCAAGCCCCGGTGCATAACCCCTATTTTATGATCACTGAATATATATATGATGTGCATTTAAGTTATAGACATTTTATGGAAACTACATGCATAAGTATATCTACCCATGAGTCCTACTAGTATAGGCCGAGTAGTTGCTATGCTTAGGATATCGGTAGCGTGAGTAACCTGCTGTTACTCGCAAATAGGTGATAAATATGACCACTCATGATAAAATGGTGGAAAAGAAAAGGGTGACCGGGTGGGGATAAGGTTTGGGTACTAGTGGGTGTAAGGGGTTGTGTCCTGCGGCCAATAGGGCATAGCTCGGTTACACTTTTTCCCTATCTGTGTCGGTTAAGGACTAGTTGTTGCAACAGACGCTAGGCAAGTCACAGATCTATTGTCCCAAGATCATACTTCGGCATGGGTGTAGGGAAGATTTGTTGCTCTCTTATCATGGATCTGGCTCTTTCCGAACCGACTAATTGTAGGCAGGGATGGTGGAGGTCCTTGCACTGCACTGAGTCTGGGACTCAGGAGTGGGGGCTTGGAGTCCAAGTTTGGATGGGGACCTGGACACCTAGGACAGGAGGGTGATGGGTTGGTCCTGCTTGTGCCTAGGGTACAAGCGAGGCGTGTGTTTTTAGGGCACCCAACTAGGCACATTGGTTCAAGAATCACCGCCGAGTCGATACGGCTTGTCTTAACTCTAGCATTGTAGTAAGAACTAGAAGATGGAAGATGATGAAATGGAACTGATTGCTCAACTCTTGCCTAGAAGTAGAACATGTGCTGATATAGACTGGATAGATAATAACTTAATATGGCTGATAATAATAACATAAATAAGGACTCACTATTAGTATTGCTTTCTGCCAAAAGAAACCAGCAAACCTTAAAGCTTATCATATCCTTTAGAGTCGGGAAATTATTCTTAATAGTCGGATAAGTCTTGTGAGTACATTGTGTACTCAGAGTTTATTTACCCCTGTTGCAATTGATGCATGAGAAGTACCGTTGTGTGGAGGATTCTTCTGGTGGGCTCAGACAGATCCTCGTTCTTATCGCTAGATGTTTATTTTAAATTCCACTGTTTATCATTCCGCACTCTGACATTTGGTAATGTAATATTGTAATATTTTTAAGAAACTCTGATGTATGAAATGGACAAGTATTATAACTCATTCTCATTATTGGATCCTTGGGAAAAATGTGGATCTTCGGGTTCTCCCTTGGGGTGTGCCCGACGGATACCGCCCGCTATAGCCGCCTTCAGGGTGCTTAGTGTCTGGTGGAAGACGAGCACTCTGTAAGCATGTTATTTTGGGCGGTTCTACCACAGTTGGTACCAGAGCCAATAATGGTTACGAATTTCATCACTCTTTTTCGAAACTTAAAATTTGACCAACAAAAGTTTTGCGAAAAGTAGGATGCAATTAAGTTATGTAAGTAAGTATAAGCCCTAGCAATATACTCTATCTAAGATAGCGGCACTGATTTTATCTAATCAGTTTTCTATAGGTACACTGACTTACATTGCATAAGAAATCGTCTAGCATACAAAAAGTGAGTGTGATGTGCCAAAAATTTTGCGAATGCCGCTATATTTTGGCTTGAGTGAACGTATAGGATTATACATGCATCATGATGACAGCACCTTGCTTAACTAAAATCCCCCTACACGTATAATTGGATTAGTAAAGTGAGTGGATTAACTAAAAGAATGCTTTAATAAATGTGCTAACATTTCACTAATCACTTGCTTCTAATCGGGAAGGTTCTTCTAAATGGATAGTTCCTATCTCTTATAGATGAATCTAAGGTCCAGGCGTAGGAGCACCAGTGTTGGGGTGGCTCACGGTCTTGGCGAGGGCCAAGGCGAGAGTGGCCAGTCCAATGAGCACAACAGGGAGAGCCACGGGGCTCCACTTCTGGCTCCTCCTCCTCCGCCACCGCCGCCTCCGATGACTCACGCTGAGATGATGGCGGAACTGATGGCTGCTCGCCGTGAGTCAGCCCATGCCATGGAGCTAATGGCACAAGCTATCGCTGGCTTCGACCACGGAGGCCATGGGGCAATGGTGGGAATGGGGGTGGTGCCCGCCATCCTGAGGGACCCTCCTCTTACCAGGATTTCCTCAAGACCCACCCGCCCACTTTCACACCAACAGATGAGCCCCTAGATGCAGAGCACTGGCTTCGCATTCTGGAGCAGAAGTTCCTGTTGCTCAATGTGGCCAACGAGCAGAAAGTGCGCTTTGCAGCGCAACAACTATTGGGGTCCGTTAGTGCATGGTGGGATACTTTCCATGCCATGCAGCAGCCAGATCATCTAGCAACCTTGCAGGAGTTCACCATAGCATTCAGAGAGTTCTATATTCCTGCTGGTGTCATTATCCGGAAGGTGACTGAGTTCCTAGAGCTACGATAGGGGAGTATGACAGTGATGGACTATGTTAATAAGTTCAATCACTTGTCCTAGTATGTTGGCATTCATGTGGACACTGACGAGAAGAAGAAGGACCACTTCTTTTATGGCCTCTCTTATATCCTTTAGGACAAGCTATACACTATGAACTATCAAACTTTTGGGGCAATGATGAACGCTGCCATTACCGTGGAGGGCTTGCAGTGGGATTTCTAGGCAGAGTGGAAGAGGAAGCGGGTGGCTATGGGGTCTTCTAGCCACCCTCATACTCAGAAGGTACAGGTTGTTCGGCGAGGGCCCTATCAATCATCAAGCGGGCCTTCGTTTTGGTAGCCCTAGCAGACTTCTCAAACTCCTTCCACATAGTACCATGCACCCAATCAGCAGGTGCAGCCCTAGCAACCTCAGGGACAGTAGGTTCCACCTCGCTAAGGGTTTGGAAAAAAGCTGGGCACTTGCTACAAATGTGGCAAAGATAGCCACTATGCCCAAGCATGTCCCCAGAACCAGCCAGCTCAGTCTGCTCAACCATCGGTGAACTCAGGCTAGTCAAGCAGACCATGATCAAGAGGAAGGTGCCTACCAGCCGGTCTAGGTAGGTGAATTTCACAGATGCTGAGCAGATATTGCAACAGGAACTAGTGATGGCTAGAATGTTTACCATCGATTCCCATCCAGCTTATGTGTTGTTCGATTCTGGTGCATCACATTCCTTTATGAGCATGGGATTTGTAGACCGGCACAACTTACCGCTTATGGCTATACCGTATACTTATAGAATCCGTACTGTGGGTTCGCAAATGTTCATCAATACCCGAACAAACACAGTAAGCTTGGTATTAGCCACCCACACTTACCACCTACAGTTCATGGTAGTGCCTGGGCAAGGCATTGATTCTATTCTTGGAATGAACTGGTTGCGGGTGTATGGGGTAGTCTTGGATTTGAAGCGGAGAAGTGTTGAGTTACGGCTTCCTTCTTCTGATGATAGGATGTCTCTGCTTGTACCCTCAGATCTAGTCTCACCTGTTGCTACCCATGCTGAAGTCTCTCCTGATCTTACCCCCATCCCTATGGTATGTGAGTTCCCAGATGTTTTTCCTAAAGATCTTCCTAGATTGCCACCGGACAGAGAGGTAGAATTCTCCATTGAGCTAGAGCCTGGTACTGCTCCTATCTCCCGACGCCCGTACCGCATGGCTCCAAGGGAATTGGCAGAGATGAAGAAGCAGCTGGAAGAGTTGATGGAAAAAGGTTTCATCCATCCTAGTTCTTCACCATGGGGTTGCCTAGCCATTTTGTGAAGAAGAAGGATGGTACTCTGCGGATGTGTGTGGATTACTGCCCCCTTAATGCGGTGACCATTAAGAACAAGTATCCTTTGCCCCACATAGATACTTTGTTCAACCAATTAGCTGGTGCCAAGGTGTTCTCGAAGATTGATCTTCGATCAGGCTATCATCAGATCAAGATCAGACCACATGATGTACCAAAGACAACTTTTCTACTAGGTATGGGCTGTACGAGTACCTAGTGATGTCTTTTGGTCTCACCAACGCTCCTACATTCTTCATGTATTTGATGAATTTAGTCTTTACGCCAGAGCTGGATAAGTTTGTGGTGGTGTTCATTGATGATATCCTGATATATTCCAAGAATGATCAAGAGCATGCCCAACACCTTTGGATAGTACTGGCTCGACTAAGGGAGCACAAGTTGTATGCTAAATTCAGCAAGTGTGAATTTTGGTTAGATCGAGTGTAGTT